>NC_057803.1:447843947-448143947 GCF_018294505.1 Triticum aestivum | reverse complement strand
GGTGCGATTGTTATCAGAAAGTCGAGCATAAAAAATTTGAATAATCATTTTTCTTGAGAGCTCATGACTGGGGCATGGATATAACATTGATTTAAGCCTCCCCCAAGCTTGAGCGATGCTTTCTCCTTCGCGAGGCCAAAAATTATATATATAATTGCCATCACGATGAACAAGATGCATAGGATAAAACTTCTGATGAAATTCCAATGTCAATCGTTAGTAATTCCAAGACCCCATATCATCACATAGCCTATACCATGTCGATGCATCTCCCTTCAAAGATAAAGGAAAGACCTTCTTCTTAACAACATCTCTGGGTACACCTGCAAGCTGATAACCCACAAGTATAGGGGATCGCAACAGTTTTCGAGGGTAGAGTATTCAACCCAAATTTATTGATTCGACACAAGGGGAGCCAAAGAATATTCTCAAGTATTAGCAGGTGAGTTGTCAATTCAACCACACCTGGAAACTTAATATCTGCAGCAAAGTGTTTAGTAGCAAAGTAATATGATAGTGGTGATAACAGTAGCAAAGGTAACAGTAGTAAAAGTAGTGTTTTTGGTATTTTGTAGTGATGATAGCAATAGCAACGGAAAAGTAAATAAGCGAAGATCAATATATGGAAAGGTCGTAGGCAATGGATCGGTGATGGAGAATTATGCCGGATGCGGTTCATCATGTAACAATCATAACCTAGGGTGACACAGAACTAGCTCCAGTTCATTGATATAATGTAGGCATGTATTACGAACATAGTCATACGTGCTTATGGAAAAGAACTTGCATGGCATCTTTTGTCCTACCCTCCCGTGGCAGCGGGGTCCTTACGAAAACTAAGGGATATTAAGGCCTCCTTTTAATAGAGAACCGGAACAAAGCATTAACACATAGTGAATACATGAACTCCTCAAACTACGGTCATCACCGGTAATTATCCCGATTATTGTCACTTCGGGGTTAACGGATCATAACACATAATAGGTGACTATAGACTTGCAAGATAGGATCAAGAACACTCATATATTGATGAAAACATAATAGGTTCAGATCTGAAATCATGGCACTCGGGCCCTAGTGACAAGCATTAAGCATAGCAAAGTCATAGCAACATCAATCTCAGAACATAGTGGACACTAGGGATCAAACCCTAACAAAACTAACTCGATTACATGATAGATCCCATCCAACCCTTCACCGTCCAGCAAGCGTACGATGGAATTACTCACGCACGGCGGTGAGCATCATGAAATTGGTAATGGAGGATGGTTGATGAAGACAATGGCGACGGATTCCCCTCTCCGGAGCCCCGAACGGACTCCAGATCAGCCCTCCCAAGAGGTTTTAGGGCTTGGCGGCGGCTCCATATCGTAAAACGCAATGATTTCTTCTCTCTGATTTTTTTCTCCCCGAAACTCAATATATGGAGGTGGAGTTGGAGTCGGAGACGCAACAGGGCCCACGAGGTAGGGGGGCGCACCCTAGGGGGCAAGCGCGCCCCCCTCCTCGTGGCAAGGTGGTGGCCCCCTGGCCTTCATCTTTGGCAGGTATTTTTCTTATTTTCTGAAAAGTGTCTCCGTGAAGTTTCAGGTCATTCCGAGAATGTTTGCTCCTGCACATAAATAACACCATGGTAATTCTGCTGAAAACAGCGTCAGTCCGGGTTAGTTCCATTCAAATTATGTAAGTTAGAGTCCAAAACAAGGGCAAAAGTGTTTGGAAAAGTAGATACGTTGGAGACGTATCAACTCCCCCAAGCTTAAACCTTTGCTTGTCCTCAAGCAATTCAGTTGACAAACTGAAAGTGATAAAGAAAAACTTTTACAAACTCTGTTTGTTCTTGTTGTTGTAAGTATGTAAAGCGAGCATTCAAGTTTTCAGCAAAGATTATAACTAACCACATTTGCAATAATGCATAGGTCTCAAGTTTACTCATATCAATAGCATAATCAACTAGCGAGCCATAATAATAAACTCGGATGACAACACTTTCTCAAAACAATCATAATATGATATAACAGGATGGTATCTCGCTAGCCCTTTCTGAGACCGCAAAACATAAATGCAGAGCACCTTTAAAGACCAAGGACTGACTAGACATTGTAATTCATGGTAAAAGAGATCCAGTCAAGTCATACTCAATGTAAACTAACAGTAATGAATGCAAATGACAGCGGTGCTCTCCAACTGGTGCTTTTTAATAAGAGGATGATGACTCAGCATAAAAGTAAATAGATAGGCCCTTCGCAGAGGGAAGCAGGGATTTGTAGAGGTGCCAGAGCTCGGTTTTGAAACAGAGGTGAATAATATTTTGAGCGGTATACTTTCATTGTCAACATAACAACCAAGAGATGGCGATATCTTCCATGCTACACACATTATAGGCGGTTCCCAAACAGAATGGTAAAGTTTATACTCCCCCTTCCACCACAAGCATCAATCCATGGCTTGCTCGAAACAACGAGTGCCTCCAACTAACAAGAGTCCCAGGGGGAGTTTTGTTTGCAATTATTTTGATTTAGTTTGCATAAAGCATGGGACTGGGCATCCCGGTGACCAGCCATTTATCTCGTGAGTGAGGAGCGGAGTCCACTCCTCTTGAGAATAACCCGCCTAACATGGAAGATACAGACAGCCCTAGTTGATACATGAGCTATTCGAGCATACAAAACAGGATATTTATTTGAAGGTTTAGAGTTTGGCACATACAAATTTACTTGGAACGGCAGGTAGATACCGTATATAGGTAGGTATAGTGGACTCATGTGGAATAACTTTGGGGTTTAAGGGATTGGATGCACAAGCAGTATTCCCGCTTAGTACAGGTGAAGGCTAGCAAAAGACTGGGAAGCGACCAGCTAGAGAGCGACAACAGTCATGAACATGCATTAAAATTAATCAAGAGCGAATGCAAACATGAGTAGGATATAATCCACCATGAACATAAATATCGTGAAGGCTATGTTGATTTTGTTTCAACTACATGCGTGAACATGTGCCAAGTCAAGTCACTTAAATCATTCAGAGGAGGATACCACCCTATCATACCACATCATAACCATTTTAATAGCATGTTGGCACGCAAGGTAAACCATTATAACTCATAGCTAATCAAGCATGGCACAAGAAACTATGATCTCTAGTTGTCATTGCAAACATGTTTATTCATAATAGGCTGAATCAGGAACGATGAACTAATCATATTTACAAAAACAAAAGAGGTCGAGTTCATACCAGCTTTTCTCATCTCAGCCAATCCACCATATATCATCATAATTGCCCTTCACTTGCACGACCGAATGATGTCAATAATAATAATAGTGCACGTGCATTGGACTAAGCTAGAATCTGCAGGCATTTGATAAACAGGAGAAGACAAGGCAATATGGGCTCTTCTGTCAGATCAACAATAATGCATATAAGAGCCACTTCAACAATTTAATCATGGTCTTCTCCTATCGACCCCAAAGAAAAGAAAAGAAATAAAACTGTTTACACGGGAAAGCTCCCAACAAGCAGAAGAAGAACATGAAATATTTTTGGGTTTTCTTTTTAATTACTAATACAAGCATGGAAAGTAAACTAATTAAAAGCTACAAGTAATTTTTTTGGTTTTTCTTAAGGTTTATTAAACACACAAGAAGAAAGCATAAAAAAGAAAATAAACTAGCATGGATGATACAATGAAAATGTATGAGCACCGACATCTAGCAATGAGTGTGTGAGTATAAATGTAATGTAGGTGAGAAATACGTACTCCCCCAAGCTTAGGCTTTTGGCCTAAGTTGGTCTATGGTCACGGCTGGCCTGGCTAATATCCATAATAACAGTTGGGGTCATACTGTGATGCAGAAGAGGAAGACTCCGATTGCCACTGCCTGACAATCATCTCCGGATCCCACTGATAATTAGACTATCGTGAAGGATCAAATTGTGGTTCCTGCTCTGGCTCCTCGGCTAGTGCAGGGTTCCGGTAGGCGTGAATAGCCGTCAACGGAACAAGGTACGTGCCTACAGTCAAATCAAACAAAGGAGGAGCACGCAAGGTAATAGTCTCAGGATGGTGTTTATTAAAGAACAATTGATATTTAAGCTCTCCTTCCCTATTCTTAACAATAAAATCATGCGCCACCATACTTCTATAATCTAAATAAACGCGAGGCAGTACCTTTTCTTCCTTCTCATAATGCCTAATAGGTATGTTAAAATGTGCAGCTAGGCGTGTAGCATAGATGCCTCCAAAGATGGGGCCCTTGGTACGGTTCAGACTTAACCGTTTGGCAATAATGCCGCCCATACTAAAAGAGTTATCACCATATAAACCGTGGTGCAAAATAATAATATCAGAGATACTCAGGTTTCCACAGTTTCCGCAACCAATCAAGCAACGACTAGCAAATAATGCAAAATAACGTAAAACAGGAAAGTCTATGCTAGTGATTCGTGCATCGGAAACCTTCCTTGTTTCCCCTAGAGTGATAGTATCGATAAATCCCTCCACATCATCACGATGTGGTTCTTCTGTCTTGCCCTCAAAAGGGACTAAACATATCCGACAGAAATCATAAAGTGACATCTCCTTATGCTCATCATATAAATAAAACTCCACCGTAGGTGGTGAGCTCCTAGAATGGAAATGAAAGTTTTGCACAAAGATATTTGTGAGCAAGAGATACTGATCGCATTGGTCGTGGAGGAAAGCAGTAAGGCCTGCAGTCTGAGCCAATTCATGAAAATCTTCATAAATCCCGACTGCTCTCAAGAAATCCTCGGAAGGCCATTCACACGCCCGAACCTCCGTGATGTGAGGCAGATTATACTTAGGCTTTGGTGCCTTTCCCTTCGAACTTTGGCTCGATGAGCCCCTCAAAAGTCTCCTCATCATTTTCTGAAAAATTCTGAAATTTTTAGTAACTTCAAAATAAAAGTAAACCAAACTCAATAATATTGATAGTAACTACTCCTACAAGTGCCTATGGCCTATATCATGCATCAAAACTACTTTTGACCATATAAATTTGACATGCAAGCTCAAGAACAGGGTCACCTAAGCAGCAAAAATTTGCAATGAATAAAGCACTAGAACAAAAACTAATTGGACCAATGGGGGAGTTACATACCAAGGAACAATCTCCCCAAGCAGTTTTGTGAGAGGTGCTTTGAGCAAGGAGATAAAAAATGGCAGCAAAACGAGCTTGGACTCGGGTTTGAGCTGGTTTTTCGTGTTTGGGGGGATGAAGATGAAGTGTGTGGCTGAAAGAATAAGTGGAGGAGGGCCACCGTGGGCCCACGAGGCAGGGGGCGCACACTATAGGGGTGGGCGCGCCCTCCACACTCGTGGGCAGGTGGTTGGCCCCCTTGGTGTGTTCTCAGTTCCATAAATCCTCAAATATTCTAGAAAAAATAATATTTAATTTTCAGGGCATTTGGAGAACTTTTATTTTCGAGGTATTTTTATATTGCACGGATAATCAGATAACAGACAGACAAATAATTATTTTTATTTTATTTAATATAAAGAACAGAAAGTAAAAGTGGGGTACAGAAGGTTGTGCCTTCTAGTTTCATCCATCTCATGATCATCAAAAGTAATCCACTAACAAGGTTGATCAAGTCTTGTTAATGAACAATAACATGGAACCGGAGAAATTTCGAATAACACTATGTTACCTCAACGGGGATATGCACATCCCCAATAATAAGAATATCATATTTCTTCTTGATAGAATGAAGAGGAAATTCAAAACCTCCAAATATAATCGATAGAAGTTTTCCAATAGAGTTGATACTATGAACTTGAGGTTGTTTCCTCGGAAAGTGTACAGTGTGCTCATTACCATTAACATGAAAAGTGACATTGCCTTTAGTACAATCAATAACAGCCCCTGCAGTATTCAAAAAGGGTCTTCCAAGAATAATAGACATACTATCGTCCTCGAGAATATCAAGAATAACAAAGTCCGTTAAAATAGTAACATTTGCAACTACAACAGGCACATCCTCACAAATACCGACAGGTATAGCAGTTGATTTATTAGCCATTTGCAAAGATATTTCAGTAGGTGTTAACTTATTCAAATCAAGTCTACGATATAAAGAGAGAGGCATAACACTAACACCGGCTCCAAGATCACATAAAGCAGTTTTAACATAGTTTCTTTTAATAGAGCATGGTATAGTGGGTACTCCTGGATCTCCAAGTTTCTTTGGTATTCCACCTTTAAAAGTATAATTAGCAAGCATTTTGGAAATTTCAGCTTCCGGTATCTTTCTTTTATTTGTAATAATATCTTTCATGTACTTAGCATAAGGATTGGTTTTGAGTATATCAGTTAATCACATACACAAAAAGATAGGTCTAATCATTTCAGCAAAGCGCTCAAAATCCTCATCATCCTTTTTCTTGGATGGTTTGGGAGGAAAGGGCATGGGTTTCTGAACCCAAGGCTCTCTTTCTTTACCATGTTTCCTAGCAACGAAGTCTTTCTTATCATAACGTTGATTCTTTGATTGTGGGTTATCAAGATCAATAGCAGGTTCAATTTCTATATCATTATCATTACTAGGTGGAGCATCATCATGAACATTATTATTAACATTATCACTAGTTTCAGTTTCATTACCAGGTTGTGTTTCAGCATCAGAAATAGAAATATCATTTGGATTCTCAGGTGTTTCAACAATAGGATCACTAGAAGCATGCAAAGTCCTATCATTTTTCTTTTTCTTCTTTTTAGAAGAACTAGGTGCATCTAAATTATTTCTCTGAGAATCTTGCTCAATTCTCTTAGGATGGCCTTCAGGATACAAAGGTTCCTGAGTCATTCTACCACCTCTAGTCATAACTCTAACAGCATTATCATTATTCTTATTATTCAATTCATTGAGCAAATCATTTTGAGCTTTAAGTACTTGTTCTACTTGAGTGGTAACCATAGAAGCATGTTTACTAATAAGTTTAAGTTCACCTTTGACATTAGCCATATATTCACCCAAGTGTCCAAGAATATTTGAATTGTATTTTTAATTGTCTACCAAAATAAGCATTAAAGTCTTCTTGCTTAGCCATAAATTTATCAAACTCATCTAAGCATGGGCTAGCAATTTAGTAAATGGTATTACAGCTTTATCATATCTATAGAGAGAATTTACTTTTACTACCTGTGTCGGGTTATCAAGACCATGAGTTTCTTCAATAGGTAAAGGATTTGGATTATATGTTTCTTCAACAGGCGGTAAATTAAGACCATGTATTTCTTCAATAGGAGGTAAATTCTTAACATCTTCAGCTTTAATACCCTTTTCTTTCATAGATTTCTTTGCCTCTTGCATATCTTCAGGACTGAGAAATAGAATACCCCTCTTCTTCGGAGTTGGTTTAGGAATAGGCTCAAGAATTGGCTCCGGAGGTGTCCAATTATTTTCATTTGTCAACATATTATTCAATAGAATTTCAGCTTCATCCGGTGTTCTTTCCCTGAAAACAGAACCAGCACAACTATCCAGGTAATCTCTGGAGGCATCAGTTAGTCCATTATAAAAGATATCAAGTATTTCATTTTTCTTAAGAGGATGATCAGGCAAAGCATTAAGTAATTGGAGAAGCCTCCCCCAAGCTTGTGGGAGACTCTCTTCTTCAATTTGCACAAAATTATATATATATCCCTTAAAGCAGCTTGTTTCTTATGAGCAGGGAAATATTTAGCAGAGAAGTAATAAATCATATCCTGGGGACTACGCACACAACCAGGACCAAGAGAATTAAACCATATCTTAGCATCACCCTTTAATGAGAACATAAATATTTTAAGGATATAAAAGTAACGACTTCTCTCATCTTTAGTAAACAGGGTGGCTATATCTTTCAACTTAGTAAGATGTGCCACAACAGTTCCAGATTCATAACGATGAAAAGGATCAGATTCAACCAAAGTAGTTATATGAGGATCAATAGAGAATTCATAATCCTTATTAGTAACAAAGATAGGTGAAGTAGCAAAAGCAGGGTCAGGTTTCATTCTAGCATTTAGAGATTGCTTACTCCATTTAGCTAATAATCTTTTAAGTTCAGTTCTATTTTTGCAAGCTAAAATAGCTAAAGAAGCATCTTGATCAAAAACATAACCCTTTGGAATGGCAAGTGGTTCTTCATCATCACTTTCATCAGTATCATCAGATTCAATATTTTCAATTTCTCTAGCCCTAGCAAGTTGTTCATCAAGAAAAGCACTAAGTGGCATAGTAGTATCAGGCATAGAGGTAGTTTCATCATAAGTATCATGCATAGCAAAAGTGGCATCATCAATAACATGCGACATATCAGAACGAATTGCAGAAGCAGGTGTAGGTGTCGCAAACTTACTCATAACAGAAGGTGAATCAAGTGCAGAGCTAGATGGCAGTTCCTTACCTCCCGTCGTAGTTGAGGGATAGATCTTGGTTTTTGGATCTCTCAAGTTCTTCATAATGATAAGCAGATATATATCCCAAGTGAATCAAAGAATAGAGCTATGATCCCCGGCAACGGTGCCAGAAAATAGTCTTGATAACCCACAAGTATAGGGGATCGCAACAGTTTTCGAGGGTAGAGTATTCAACCCAAATTTATTGATTCGACACAAGGGGAGCCAAAGAATATTATCAAGTATTAGCAGTTGAGTTGTCAATTCAACCACACCTGGAAACTTAATATCTGAAGCAAAGTGTTTAGTAGCAAAGTAATATGATAGTGGTGATAACAGTAGCAAACGGTAACAGTAGTAATTGTAGTGTTTTTGGTATTTTGTAGTGATGATAGCAATAGCAACAGAAAAGTAAATAAGCGAAGAACAATATATGGAAAGCTCGTAGGCAATGGATCGGTGATGGAGAATTATGCCGGATGCGGTTCATCATGTAACAGTCATAACCTAGGGTGACATAGAACTAGCTCCAGTTCATTGATATAATGTAGGCATGTATTCCGAACATAGTCATACGTGCTTATGGAAAAGAACTTGCATGACATCTTTTGTCCTACCCTCCCGTGGCAGCGGGGTCCTTACGGAAACTAAGGGATATTAAGGCCTCCTTTTAATAGAGAACCGGAACAAAGCATTAACACATAGTGAATACATGAACTCCTCAAACTACGGTCATCACCGGTAAGTATCCCGATTATTGTCACTTCGGGGTTAACGGATCATAACACATAATAGGTGACTATAGACTTGCAAGATAGGATCAAGAACACTCATATATTGATGAAAACATAATAGGTTCAGATCTGAAATCATGGCACTCGGGCCCTAGTGACAAGCATTAAGCATAGCAAAGTCATAGCAACATCAATCTCAGAACATAGTGGACACTAGGGATCAAACCCTAACAAAACTAACTCGATTACATGATAGATCCCATCCAACCCTTCACCGTCCAGCAAGCCTACGATGGAATTACTCACGCACGGCGGTGAGCATCATGAAATTGGTGATGGAGGACGGTTGATGATGACAATGGCGACGGATTCCCCTCTCCGGAGCCCCGAACGGACTCCAGATCAGCCCTACCGAGAGGTTTTAGGGCTTGGCGGCAGCTCTGTATCGTAAAACGCGATGATTTCTTCTCTCTGATTTTTTTCTCCCCGAAACTCAATATATGGAGGTGGAGTTGGAGTCGAAGACGCAACAGGGGGCCCACGAGGTAGGGGGGCGCACCCTAGGGGGGCAGGCGCGCCCCCCTCGCTCGTGGCAAGGTGGTGGCCCCCCTGGCCTTCATCTTTGGCAGGTATTTTTCTTATTTTCTGAAAAGTGTCTCCGTGAAGTTTCAGGTCATTCGGAGAACGTTTGCTCCTGCACATAAATAACACCATGGTAATTCTGTTGAAAACAGCGTCAGTCCGGGTTAGTCCCGTTCAAATTATGCAAGTTAGAGTCCAAAACAAGGGAAAAAGTGTTTGGAAAAGTAGATACGTCGGAGACGTAACACAAGCTTAAATAATCCACAAACTTCATCCACATATATTAGATGCTCATCAGGATGTTTTGTTCCATCTCCTAAAAAGGGATTAGCTAGCAGTTTTTCTATCATACCCGAAGGAATTTGAAAGCAGACATTTTCATTTTCAGTAGGTTGAGGAGCAACTCTTTGCTCTACTGGTCGGGGTGAAGATGCCCCGAACAACCCCCTTAGAGGTTTACTTTCCATAGTAACAAGTGACAGTAAATTTCAGCACACTATATAAATTTTTCCTTACCAAATTCCACCTACCAAAGGCGCTTCACTCCCCGGCAATGGCGCCAGAAAAGAGTCTTGATGACCCACAAGTATAGGGGATCTATCGTAGTCCTTTCGATAAGTAAGAGTATTGAACCCAACGAGGAGCAGAAGGAAATGATAATCGGTTCCAGCAAGGTATTCTCTACAAGTACTGAAATAAGTGGTAATAGATAGTTTTTTGATAGGATAATTTGTAATGAGCAACGAGTAACAAAAGTAAATAAAGTGCAGCAAGGTGGCCCAATCCTTTTTGTAGCAAAGGACAAGCTTGGACAAACTCTTATATAGAGAAAAGCGCTCCCGAGGACACATGGGAATATAATCAAGCTAGTTTTCATCACGCTCATATGATTCGCGTTCGGTACTTTGATAATTTGTTATGTGGGTGGACCAGTGCTTGGGTACTGTCCTTAGTTGTACAAGCATCCCACTTATGATTAACCTCTATTGCAAGAATCCGCAACTACAACAAAAGTATTAACGTAAACCTAACAATAGCATGAAACATATGGATCCAAATCAGCCCCTTACGAAGCAACGCATAAACTAGGGTTTAAGCTTCTGTCACTCTAGCAACCCATCATCTACTTATTACTTCCCAATGCCTTCCTCTAGGCCCAAATAATGGTGAAGTGTCATGTAGTCAATGTTCACATAACACCACTAGAGGAGAGACAACATACATCTCATCAAAATATTGAACGAATACCAAATTCACATGACTACTAATAGCAAGACTTCTCCCATGTCCTCAGGAACAAACGTAACTACTCACAAAGCATAAACATGTTCATAATCAGAGGGGTATTAATATGCATATAGGATCTGAACATATGATCTTCCACCAAATAAACCAACTAGCATCAACTACAAGGAGTAATTAACACTACTAGCAACCCACTAGCACCAATCCCGGACTTGGAGACAAGAATTGGATACAAGAGATGAACTAGGGTTTTGAGAGGAGATGGTGCTGATGAAGATGTTGATGGAGATTGCCCTCTCCCGATGAGAGGAGCGTTGGTGATGACGATGGCGATGATTTCCCCCTCCGGGAGGGAAGTTTCCCCGGCAGAACAGCTCCACTAGAGCCCTAGATTGGTTTCGCCAAGGTTCCGCCTCGTGGCGGCGGAGTTTCATCCGAGAAGATGGCTTCTTATTTTTTCCCATCGAAATACTTCATATAGCAGAAGATGGCCACCAGAGGGCCACCAGGGGGCCCACGAGGTAGGGGGGCGTGCCCAGGGGGTAGGGCACGCCCCCCACCCTCGTGGGCAGGGTGTGGCCCCCCTGGTGAATCTCTTCCGCTGAGTATTTTTTATATAATATGAAAACGTCTTCCATGAAGTTTCAGGACTTTTGGAGCTGTGCAGAATAGGTCTATAATATTTGCTCCTTTTCCAGCCCAGAATCCCTGCTGCTGGCATTCTCCCTCTTTATGTAAACCTTGTAAAATAAGAGATAATAGGCATAAGTATTGTGACATAATGTGTAATAGCAGCCCATAATGCAATAAATATCGATATAAAAGCATGATGCAAAATGGACGTATCACTGACCACTTGGTACTTGTCCTCGGCAAGGAACTGCTCCATAGTGTCACCACCGAGAGAGACTTCCCCCTCACATGGGTGTCCACCGAGAGAGACTTCCCCCTCACATGGGTGTCCACGACGTGTTGCATGGTGAACTGCCCGCTGTTGTTGTCACCGACCGCTAGAAGCACCATTGGAGCCACGAGGAGCGCCATTGGAACCGCTGGATGTCTTCTCTGTATGTGTCCTCATGGGTGTGCTTATTGTGTTGTGACACAAGAGATGAAGGTAAATGGCAGTAGGAATAAAAGGAGGCCGGGCGGCCTAGATTCTCGGCCTGTCCGCATGGCAGTTTTTGCAGCGGGTAACTGCATCTCGCCGCGCTTGGCGCAACCACATGCACACGAACATGCGTGATCGTGTGCCAGCCCCAAACACTGGCAGTGCATGTGGAGGGACGAGGGCAGAGCACCCGGAGGGACGCAAGAGCAGAGCGCGCCGCGGCCGCCTGAACCGCAAGCAACCACATGCATAGAGCCGTTGAACAAGCAGGAAATGGTCGCCTACAAGCTGGCCGACAGTTGCATCGCTGCGTAGAGAGCGGTTGTGTGCTACTACCTCCGTCTTGGTCTATAGTCCCCTTTATATTTTGTGCCATACTTTGCCCTTAAATTTAACCAACAAAATGTTAATGCATGTTATAAAAATTATATAATTGGAAACTATTTTCAAATACGAATCCAACTATATAATCTTTGGCGACATGCATTCGTATTTTATTAGTTAAATCCTACTTATAAACCAGGACGGGGGTATAGTAGGTAATTAAAATGCAAACATTTTTTGTATTAACCGTATGTGTACGTGGCCTTTCGTCCTCCTCTCGCACGTCTTGTCACCCTACTGCCGCAGACGGCTTACAACGCAAGCTTGCGCAGCGCACGGGGGCGTTCTTTTGGCCAAATGGTGGCACCAATGAATCGTCGGTGAGACCATTCCCACGGAACCTCGTAGGTTGCCATGCAAGCTTCCCGCCTGACTCGGTGATATCCCCCAAAATCCTAATACTTACCGGCCTACTATATAAACCCTCACGGCTGGCGAGTCATGTGTTGCATTTTCCCCTCCCTCTATGTAGCTTATCTCATCTGCTTCTCCCACAATCGCCAATGGCACCGGTCCATCGTCATCGCTCAGCCACTCCTCCGTAATCAGAGGACAGCTCCAGCTGGGAGGCTACACCACGGCGGTGGCGCAGTTTCCGGGGTAGTGTAGTGCGTGTGGCATCCCTGTTGGGTGTGAGCGGAACACCCACCACACGCTCCGTCGCCGCTGCCCGTTGGCAGCTATTGCCGGCTGATACGTCTCCAACGTATCTATAGTTTTCGATTGTTCCATGCTGTTATATTATCAATCTTGGATGTTTTATAGTCATTTTACATTAGTTTTTGGTACTAACCTATTGACATAGTGCCAAGTGCCAGTTGTTGTTTTCTGCATGTTTTTTACATCGTAGGAAACCAATATCAAACGGAGTCCAAACGCAACAAAACTTTATAGAGATTTTTTTGGACCAGAAGGAACATAATGGGCCCTGGCTATGCCTGGGGGTGCTCCGAGGAGAGCACAACCCACCAGGGCGCGCCAGGAGGCCCAGGCGCGCCCTGGTGGGTTGTGCCCACCTCGGGTGCCCCACGGACCACCTCTTTGCTCTATAAATACCCCAATATTCCCAAAACCCTAGCGGAGTCGACAAAATATTGATCCAGCCGCTGCAGAGTCCAGAACCACCAGATCCAATCTAGACACCATCTTGGATGGGGTTCACCACCTCCATTGGTGCCTTTCCGATGATGCGTGAGTAGTTCTTTGTAGACCTTCGGGTCAGTAGTTAGTAGCTAGATGGCTTCCTCTCTCTCTCTCTTGATTCTCAATACAATGGTCTCTTGGAGATCCATATGAGGTAACTCTTTTTGCAGTGTGTTTGTTGGGATCGATGAACTTTGAGTTTATGATCAGATCTATCTTTTTATATCCATGAAAGTATTTGAGCTTCTTTGATCTCTTTATGCATGATTGCTTATAGCCTCGTATTTCTTCTCTGATATTTGGGTTTTTTTGGCCAACTTGATCTATTTATCTTGCAATGGGAAGAGGTGCTTTGCAGTGGGTTCAATCTTACGGTGCTTGATCCCAGTGACAGAAGGGGAACCGACACGTATGTATCATTGCTACTAAGGATAAAACGATGGGGTCTATCTCTACATAAATATATCTTGTCTACATCATGTCATCGTTCTTATTGCATTACTCCGTTTCTCCATGAACTTAATACACTAGATGCATGCTGGATAGCGGTCGATGTGTGGAGTAATAGTAGTAGATGCAAGCAGGAGTCGGTCTACTAATCTTGGACGTGATGCCTATATAATGATCATTGCGTGGATATCGTCATGAGTATTTGAAGTTCTATCAATTTCCCAACAGTAATTTGTTCATCCACCATTTGCTATTTCTCTTGAGAGAAACCACTAGTGAAACCTACGGCCCCCGGGTCTCTTTCTCATATATTTGCCTTTGTGATCTACTTTTCTTTTGCATTTATTTTTAGATCTATTAGATCAAAAATACAAAAATACCTTGCTGCAATTTATTCTTATTTATTTTATTTGTCGTTCGATCTATCAATCTACTACAATTTTATCTCATGTCCGTTTGCCCATCTGGGGCGCCGCTACCCGAAAGGGATTGACAACCCCTTTTACACGTCGGGTTGTGAGGATTTGTTATCTATGTGCAGGGGTTGTTTATGTTGTGTTGCTTGGTTCTCCTACTCGTTCGATAACCTTGGTTTCATATCCGAGAGAAATACCTACCGCCGCTGTGTTGCATCATCCCTTCCACTTTCGGGAAATACTGACGTACTTCAAGCGACATCACCGGCAGCCCGAAGGTGGGAGGTGGCCATCATGGCCGCCAGCCCACTGCCGGCCACCGTGGCCATGAACCGCTCCGCCACCACGGCCAAAAGGTGGGAGGTGGTGGTCGGGGCCACCTCCCCATCGTCGGCCGTCATGGCCACCAACCCACCGTCGACCGCCGGGGTCATCACCCGCTTCGCCACCACCACCCGAGGGCGGGAGGCGGAGGTGGATGCCCGCACGTGCGTCAGCGACCTTGCGCGCTACACCGAGTTCCTGCGGGAGGAGGAGGAGCACCACGTCGAGCATGCAAAGAGCCTTACCGCCACCTCAGAGGTGTGCAATCAGGAGATCTATGAGGAGAACCACTGCTTCGAGAGGGGTCGCCTGGAGCGGCAGAGGGCGTTCGATGTGAGCATCACTGAAGCTGTAGCAGCGGCAGGCACCGTATTGCACTTGTCCAGCTCGTCGGTAGGCTCCTCCTCCTCTGCCTCTTTCTGAGCGCGCTCGACAGAGGAGAGCCAGCCGGAAGTAGTACGAAGCCCCTCCGTAGTAGTAGTATTTAGGGCCTATTTTGTTCAGTTCATCTGACTATAGATGTGGTGGAACTGTACAACGCAATTAAAATTAGCTAGTATATATAGTTGAACTAGCTATTTCAGTACATGGTTGGCAACACTTGGGGAAAAGTTTCGTCGGTTCAGCTGTCGAGTTGAACTGTTTGTATAATTAAGAATGACTGCTTAATCTATGAGTGAAATCTATGCTTAATTACTAAATTTTAGTTGCAAAAATTAGATACTGGTAGTGATTTTTAGCTTCATATTTTGACAAATCGCAGTGTTACAAGGTTGACAAATGGCAATGTTACTAGATCAACAAATGTCAATCTTTCCAGTTTCACAAATGGCAACCTACCCAAATTGTTTGTAAGTGGTTGCACACGGGTCATCCAAAAGAATTGTTTGCGTTGAAGAGATGCACAAATCCTGCTCTCATTTTGCATACGAGTGTTCTATCTAAAACGTTTCTGATCAAGTGTTGCACAAATCATGCTTGGCACATTTTCCCTTGGCTTCCTGGGGAAGCTGTTGGTTTGCATACGGGTGTTCTAACTAAAACGTTTGCGATGAGTGTTTTATATTTAAAAATCATTGACGTTTTTTTCAAAAGAAAATCGTTTGATAAGTCTGTACATTAAGAGAGAAAAACGCAAGTTCGCTCAAACCATATCTTTCATTCAGTCATACAGCGAATTTATATTCATATGATCGAGATACAGTGTTAAACCCAAGAAAACAACTATTTTCGGCAGAGGCGGAGGCAACGTGTCGCGCCGTCGTTGTCGTTGTCGTCCTCCGGGAAATTGTTGAAGTCTTCAATGCAGCACCGAATGTTCTTCACTCGTAAATCAAACATTGTGTTGTCGCGCGATTGACGGGCGGTGCGCGGGGGGACAGCAGCTGGTAGCGCTGAGAGGTAGCGGTCGACGACGGCCACTGAGGGGGACGTGCGCATGGGCATGGGCGCGGCGGGTGCAGCCAAACGCATGGGGACCGGCGCTGCGGTGGGTGGAGGGGCACACACGGGCACGGGCGCTGGCATGTACACGAGCTCATGCGGGTCTGCGGAGACCTTGCTAACACCCACGGCTTCCAGCTCTGCGATAGTGCTTGGCGACCAGCCCATCAATGCTACGGGGATGGTCGCTAGTGCAGGTGCGGGGATGGGAGCTGGGACGGGAGCGGGGCAGCAACCGCCGCGGCCAGCTCGTTCTGGGCCATGTCCATTAGGCCCCGTTCCTCCTTATTTTCTATCTCCTCTGGCTCGGAGTCGACTTCACCAAACTTGAAGACTAGTGGCAGATGATCCTTCTGCGCCATGGTGTTGGTGGAGGTCCGCGGGAGGGAGGGGAATGGGAGGCGAACAGTAAGGCCACCCATATTAAGCAGCGGCTCGAGCGCCATTAATGCAGAGGAAGGCGGGCGGCCATGGAAGTCAAAGGGCTCGCTTCCCAGTGAGCCTGCACAGTGTACAACTTGCGCGCTTCCCGGTGAGCCTGCACATTGGAGGACTGTTTGCACACCTCTCGGTCAGCCTGCGCACCAGACTGCGCTCGCACGCCTCCCCTTTAGTCAAGGTCAAGCAGCTGTCCGCACGACACCTCCTATAGCCATTAAAACCAAGACACGTTGCGTCACGTGAACGGTTAACAAAACGCACGTGGTTTGAATTATACAAACATTTGAGATATGAAAGTGGCAGCTATTTTTTCAAAAATGCCTTTGTGGGTTGTTATTCGAGTGTGCCTTCTTTCAAAATGGACACGAAAAATACCACAGCATGCCGGGTGCCATTCCATGATAGCATGCCAGGTTTCATGAATTTCAGACGAGTTTTGGATTTACTAGAATTTAAAAACAAAGTATCTCAACATTTTGCCAGCAATGAACGGTGCCCTGGTGTTTGAAATTCATTCTCATTTCTTGCATTGGACCTAAGCATGCACCCAAGGACAAACATTTGATTTTTCAACCAATTTATATGCACTGGAGCATGTGCATGTAGTTCATATTTGAATTATGTACATAAATGCATTGAAAACTCAGTTAATGCATAAAAATATCCAAACGAACCTCGAAAAATCACAAAAATTGACACAACACTCTTGTTGTTCTATGTTGACACGAGGAATTTTTTTAAAGCAATAAGAGGCAATGGATATCGTTTCGTCCCCAAAGGTGGGACGTTCCCAACCGAAACCATCATGCTTGTTGTGAGAAGCTCTGGTTTGCGAGAAGCATATACCCAAACCTGCCCCAAATGGGACAAAAAAATTACAACGTCATGTTGATGCCGCCCCATGATAGCATGCCAAGTTTCATGAATTTCAGACGAGTTTTGGATTTACTATATTTAAAAACCAGGTATCTCAATGTTTGCGGCCGAGTGACGATGGCAGGTTGTTTGACATTCATTCTCATTTCTTGCATGCGACCTAAGCATGCAACCAAGAACACATATTTGAATTTTAAACCAATTTATATGCATTAGAGCATGTGCATGTAGTTCAAATTTGAATTATGCACATGAATGCATTGAAAACTCAGTTAGTGTATAAAAATGTCCAAACGAACCTCGAAAAATCACAAAAATTGACACAACACTCCTGTTGTTCTACATTGACACGAGAAAAAAATTGAAAGCAATAAGAGGCAATGGATCTTGTTTCGTCCCCAAAGGTGGGACATTCCCTACCGAAGCCATCATGCTTATTGTGAGAAGCTCTGGTTTGTGAGAAGCATATACCCAAACCTGCCCGAAATGGGACAAATTTTTTACTAGAATTTAGAAATAAGGAATCTCAATGTTTGCGGCCGTGTGATGGTGGCAGGGTGTTTGACATTCATTCCCATTTCTTGCATGGGACCTAAGCATGCAACCAAGGACACATATTTGAATTTTCAACCAATTTATATGCATTAGAGCATGTGCATGTAGTTCAAATTTGAATTATGCACATAAATGAATTCAAAACTCAATTAATGCATAAAAATGTCCAAATGAACCCCGAAAAATCCCAAAAATTGACACAACACTCCTGTTGTTCTATGTTGACACTAGGAAAAAAATTGAAATCGTGAAGAGGCAATGGATATCATTTCATACAGAAAGGTGAAACGTTCCCTACCGAAACCATCAGGCTTGTGTGAGAAGTTCTGGTTTGTGAGAAGCATATCCCCAAACTTGCCCCAAATAGGACAAAAAATTTACCACGACATGTTAATGTTGCTCCATGACAGCATACCAAGTTTCATGAATTTTAGACGAGCTTTGGATTTACTAGAATTTAAAAACCAGGTATCTCAATGTTTGCGGCCGAGTGACGGTGGCAGGGTGTTTGACATTCATTGCCATTTCTTGCATGGGACCTAAGCATGCAACCAAGGATCTAGATTTGAATTTTCAACTAATTTATATGCATTAGAGCATGTGCATGTAGTTCAAATTTGAATTATGCACATGAATGCATAGAAAACTCAGTTAGTGTATAAAAATGTCCAAGCGAACCCCGAAAAATCCAAAAAATTGACATAACACTCCTGTTGTTCTATGTTGACACTAGGAAAAAAATTGAAATCAAGAAGAGGCAACGGATATCGTTTCATCCAGAAAGGTGAAACATTCCCTACCGAAACCATCACACTTTTTGTGAGAAGCTCTAGTTTAAGAGAAGCTTATACCCAAACCTTCCCCAAATGGGGCAAAAAATTTACCACAGCATGTTGATGCCGCTCCATGATAGCATGCCAAGTTTCATAAATTTTGGAAGAATTTTGGATTTACTAGAATTACAAAAGCAAGTACGTCAACGTTTGCTGGAGAGCCACGGTGCCGTGGTGTTCGAATTTCATCCCCATGTCTTGCATGGGACATAAGCATAAACCCATGGACACATATATGATTTTACAATCCATGTTGGTGCACTGGAGCATGTGCATGTAGTTTAATTTTGAATTGTGCACCTGAAATGGCTGGAAAACCAATTTAATGTGTAAAATGTTCAAATGAACCCTGAATAATTCCAATTCTTTTACGACACACATATAATTGAATGTTCACTGCAGATAAAAGGTCTAGCAATTCAAACATCATCCATTGTTGTTGTGACCCCATTATGTAATTCAAATCAAGATGAAAAATCAAGTAGATCCCACACAGTTTATTATCACCAACCGTGTGAGATGCGGCACAAAATATCTTGGAGCACAATTGGTGTATAGTACGCCTATGGCTTACGCGAGAAGGTGCATCGGCTACAGTCCACAGCCGGCGTGTCAAGCACACTAGCTCGCTCCCCAAATATCATTTCATTGTTCAATCGTCGTTGGTGAAAGATGGGCACATGGACCTGTGTCATGAGCGCAACTTCAGTGGCACACTCCCGCGAGAGCGCGACCGCATACGCCATGCGCGTGCTAACAAGGTGCATGAGCACGGCCGCAATCTGCGACCGGGCAGCCAAGGCAGCCCAAACGATCGTTCTTTCTTCTCAGGTGGCGGCAGCAACATTTGCCTCGAGGATAACAACTCGCGAGAGCGGCACAGCAGCTGTCCGTTCTGCAGCGGCAGCATTAGCCCTGATGGAGGTCGCCCATGACCATGTCGAGGCCGACCACGTCCAGCTCGTGGCGGTCACCGCACAAATTGAACAAAGCTTCTCCGACAATGGTCGGCAACTCACGACCGAAGAGTTGGCAATCGCCAAGAGCGTTCGAGCAGCCATCCATTCCTCCGCCGCATACCATGTGATGACGGAGCCCGTTCAAGCCCAGATCATGGTCGCCCACACCCAACTCGTGGCGGCCTTTTCCAAAGAGATGGTGGACACGGATGGCGAGATGCTTACAAAGTATGGTGTGATGGATGCCATGGAGCCCCTTCCCCAGGAGACCATCGGGCGCGAGATGGACATGGAGGCGGCGGTGGAGATTGACGAGCACCAGCCGTAGTAGTACTCTTTGTTTTGTTTAATTAAGAGCACCGGTCTTTAATTTGTTAGAGTACTGTTTAGGTCAGCTAGCTCTGTTTAATTGCTGAACTTGCTCGATTAAGAAGTGTGGGTGTGCTGTAGTCTCCTTTTTGTACCCAAATTATGCAATGACATGGATGACCACTATAACCAGGGAAATTCGAACCAAAATTTTTGATGTTCAAACTCAACACACGCGGGTTAAGCTATCTGAATCGTTTGTGATGTTCACATATCGTACACAGTTTTGAATAAGGGGCCGTGACTGATGACACTTTGTGCGCCAGTTTTTTCATTGAAGCGATTCCAAATTTTCGGCTTCTGCGGAAATATCTACCTCCCCGCCTGTCGTGGAATTGTCACGGCAGATGTCCTTAGTGTCAGGACTTAGTCGCGAGGCCAACGCATCTATGTGGTAGCTTGAGAGGGGTTGAGCGGGACGAGAGACGCGATGTTTTACCCAGGTTCGGCCCCTCATGATGGAGGTAAAAGCCTACATCCTACTTCATTGATATTGATGATCATGATCACGGTTACAAGAGTGCTCTATCTCGAGAGCTATTGTCTAAACCTAACTTATCCAACTTGTGGAACTTGTCTCTTCTGGGGAGCCTTGCCCCTCCTTATATAAGTTGAAGGGGCTGGCCTACATTTAGAGTCCTAGTAGGATTAGGACTAGTCTCTTTTCTATTACAAGACGTATATCAATCTAGGTCTTATTCAAACTGTTTAAATCGGCCTGCTGGGCCACCTCCCATAATGGGCCACGGCCTACCTCCATGAGGATACCCGTGTCCCATATCCACAACAGTAGCCCCCAAGCTTTCGGCTGACTCGAAGAGTCGGGCGGAAGGTCTTGATTTTGTTGATGCTTTTGTCTTCCTTGAACGCGGAGCTTTTTTTCCGGGTCATTGACGTAATGGATGCCGGAATGTGGATGAAGAGATTGCCGGGTCATGAAGCGTCGACGTTGATGTTACCGAGTTGTCCTCCCAGGCTGGATTCTGTCTCCAAGCCGGGTATTTCTAAATTTTTTCCAACCCCAATAGCAGGTATATCATCTGTAGCCCCCGAGCGCCGAGTTTGTTTAGGCCTTTAACAACCCGGGGTCTCTGAACTTGTGTTTTGGTAACGAACAAAGTCCATTTTTTACAAATTCTGGCTTGATAGCTCCCGAGGCTCGAGGCGACTCGAGGAGTCGTCTTCAAGCTCTTTGTTCCTGAAATAAAACACATGAATGCATTACACCATTCATGATGTATAAAACAAAATTAAACAATAAATTTGATGACTTGGTCAACTTGTGTTCAAGTTGTTAATTGTTCGACTCAACTAAGTAGGCTTTCGCATGGACTTTTTTCATGGAATATGATATGTTCAGGTCGACAAAGTCCATGATAGGCATCAGAGTCGATTGACAATACCATACCCACTACTTGGTCAGTTACGAGTTGCATCTGACTTAGTAAAGAACGAACGTAAATTTATTTCGTTGATATGTAGGGCACCCATGTTTGAACTATGCATCGTGGCAAATAGTCCTCTTTGGTAACCTTACGACTCAAATTTATGAGAAGAAACGATAGCCCCCGAGATTAACTCAAAGGTGCCGGATATATTTAATTGACTGGAAAAAATGAAATTTAAATATCAAAGTGACTTAGCTTGTTTTTATGATGTGGCATAAGCCAGCGGACCGTTGGGGTCGACGAGACAGTGGAAATGGCAGGCTGGCAAAGGCAACTCGACGGAGACAAAGTCAAAGTGGCCTAGATGGCGTGGCGATTCACGACAGAAGCCGTGAGCATCAGTGGAGTTTTCCCGGGCTCATGCTTTTTGCTCTTACTTGCACCTTCAGTCAAGGTAATGGACCTCCTCAATAATATCAACTTCAGATCTCCAGTACTCATCATGTTGAACGCAACTTATCCTTTGTTTAAGGGTTAAGTCCTTTTGAGGTTTTCTTCGAGGCCTGACTCCGTATGATTCCCTTTTTTAATTTGCTCAAATGCTGGGGCAGCTCGCAGGACACAGAGGCGAACGACTGGCGGGTCAATGGGGTAAGGGCGCCTCGGGGACGGAGGCAGCGCACTGACGGCTTAAGGCAGAGGCGGCTGGTTATCAGAGTGCGATAGCCTGCCTATGCTGTAGTCAAGGTGATGCACGAGGGCGACTTGAATGGGAGGCGAGGCCTAATGGCGACTCGGATGGGAGGCAACTCGTAACCCATAGTGGCAGAGGAATCCGGGGCAGTTTCTTGCAGGGGAGCCCCGACAAAGGAAGCTTGATGCGGCCGGTGACTCACCATGATGGTAGCTTGATGCAGCGGTCAGAGGAGGTGAAGTAGAGCGGGCGACTCAGCGTGCACAGACAGCAGCGGTCGGAGGACTCGACGCGGCAGGCCTCAATGGAGGCAGGCCACGGCGGCTTAATTGAGGCCTGGCTGGTTTGGAAGCGGTTGTTCAGAGCGGCAGCTCGCCGTGGAGCAGAAGGAGGCGGTGGCTCAAGGCCGCGGCCATGTACAGTAGAGGCGGAGGGCAGGTCACTGCGGCGCCCGTGGCGCGGAGTAAAAACGGTGGCTCGCAGTAGAGCCCACTTGGAGCGAGGCGAGGTCTATGCATGTTCGTCGAGTATCTCACTGCTGGGCGAACGCTGGAGTAGTCTTCGTTTCCGAAGTATGCTGATGATTTCCATACTAAACCAGGCGTATATGTCGACGGAATTTTCCAGGCCACAGTGCTGCGTTGGTCGGTCTCAACAGAGAATTGTGTCTGATGTGTCTTGGATACTGGAAATCTGATCTGTCTGAACAACTTTGGAAAAACTTCACTATTAACCTTGGGATCCGTGTGGAAATTTAATTCATTGGTTGATCTTTTGACTACTAGCATTGCTATCTGTCAATATTGATTGGATCCTTCATCACATCATCCCTTTCCTTTATTCTTTCTCAATCTCACGTGGGAGTGGATGTAAGTCCCCTCTAGTATAGTCTTCGGTGGACATCAGAAATCCGACCAGGCCTCGAATCAGACTCTGGTACTCATGCGTGTATTGCTTTGGTAGTATTAGTACAAAACGACTCGGTGATCGACAGATCGCTCTGCCTAAAAAAATTCTTCATGGTCTTGCCTTGCCTGACGCAGCGTACGGCGGCTGATTTGGATCAGTATTCCAGCGGAGAAAAACGCAGGCTCTCTAGCAAGATCTATGATTCGACAGAAGCGGCTGGGGACAGACAATAATCCTAATTTCTGTTGAACCAAAATTGATAAATTTTGCCGGCTCTGCCCAAGGTTGTCCACCATAGAATTGTTCTGCATCATCATTGTCGGTCTCCTCTTCATCCAACTAAATTGCGGGCTTCTCGATCCCTGAAGAATTCCCTCCAAAAACATTACCAACATGCTCATGCCCCACGGTGGGCGCCAACTATCGTGGAATTGTCACGGCAGATGTCCTTAGTGTTAGGACTTAGTCGCGAGGCCAACGCATCTATGTGGTAGCTTGAGAGGGGTTGAGCGGGACGAGAGACGCGATGTTTTACCCAGGTTCGGCCCCTCACGGTGGAGGTAAAAGCCTACATCCTGCTTCATTGATATTGATGATCATGATCACGGTTACAAGAGTGCTCTATCTCGAGAGCTATTGTCTAAACCTAACTTATCCAACTTGTGGAACTTGTCTCTTCTGGGGAGCCTTGCCCCTCCTTATATAAGTTGAAGGGGCCGACCTACATGTAGAGTCCTAGTAGGATTAGGAGTAGTCTCTTTTCTATTACAAGACGGATAGCAATCCAGGTCTTATTCAAACTGTTTAAATCAGCCTGCTGGGCCACCTCCCATAATGGACCGCGACCTACCTCCATGAGGATACCCGTGTCCCATATCCACAACACCGCCCCTTCCCCTTACCAAAGACACATTTCCCCTGTTTCCGCCTTCCTTTTCAAGTTGAAACCTTCACTCCTTGCTTGTAGCGCCGCCTCCTCGTCGGTGACCCTCCATGCTGCTCGGCCTCATCTATCCAGGCAGGTAATCCACACCCGACCCCCTTCCTTCTCCTCCTTCCACATCCCACTTGCCCCAACCGCCGGCGCGACACCTTCCACCCAAATCACTGACCCCTCCACCAAATAAGTGCCGCCCTAAGCCATGGTGCACGCACTATAGCCAAGATCTCAAGGAGCATTTGGCAGCGGAGAAGGAAATCACGGCCGCACGCGCGGATGAGGTCGCGATGGCTGCCATTCGTGCCGACCCCCAGATCTTGGTGGTGCACCTTGCCATTTGCTAGCTACGCTGGTTAAGCATGCTCAGTTTACCCGTTGCGTGTGCTGCTCCTGCCTTTCCTTCACAAATTCTAGTGAATTGTGCTATCTAATTTTACCATGCAATATGTTTCTCTAGTGTATATGTTCTATATGTCGTTTAGTGTGGTGCTCACTTATTAACTGTTTTGTTTATTAGTTGTCATCTTCAGTTAACTGTTTGGTTCAATTATGCAAATGTGATGTTCAATTCTTCAGGCAGCAATTTTGTATTGTCTTCCATGTGAGAAATAAATCTAATTTATCTTTACAAAATACATGGGAAACTAATACAATTGCTATATTTCCAAGTTTTCAAGCATGCTTGGTTTGGTTATACATTATGCAATGTGGTGATCAATTAATGTTTGGTTCATTTGTATTGTGGTGTTTAGTTATCTGTTTAGTTCAATTCTGCAATGCGATGTTCAATAGTTGTGGGTGCATTCTGTTATTGTATACCATGTGAGGAATAAATTGAATTTGGCTGTAGTAAATTCGTGAGAAACAAAGACAATTGCTATATTTCCAAGTTGTTAAGCATGCTTGGTTTGGTTAACTATCTGATCTTCTATTAGGAGTATGTTATAATGTGCAATGTGGTGCTCAGTTAATGTTTGATTCATTTGTTGTGGTGTTTATTTAACTGGTTGGTTCAATTCTGCAATGCGATGTCCAATTGTCGTTGGTAGAATTTTGTATTATTGTGCATGTGAGGAATAAATTGAATTTGGCTGCATTTAATACATGAGAAATGTTGGGGATATGATTTGTAACGCCCTCGATGCGGCTATATCTCCCACGTGTCGAAGCATGACCTAGAGGCATAACCGCATTGAAAGCAATGTCGCAAGTGAGGTAATCTTCACACAACCCATGTAATACATAAGGGAAAATATACATAGTTGGCTTACAATCGCCACTTCACACAAATACATGAATAAAGCATTACAACATCCAAATACAATCAAGGTCCGACTACGGAACCAAAATAAAAGAAGAACCCCAAATGCGACAAGGTCCCCGATCGACCCCAACTGTGCTCCACTACTGATCAACTAGAACGAAACAACACAAAGGACAAGATCTTCATCGAGCTCCTCCTGAGCTTGCTTGCGTCATCTGCACGGTCTCATCGGCACCTGCAAGCTGGTTTTGGAAGTATCTGTGAGTCACGGGGACTCAGCAATCTCGCACCCTCGCGATCAAGACTATTTAAGCTTATGGGTAAGGTAAAGGTATGAGGTGGAGCTGCAGCAAGCGACTAGCATATATGGTGGCTAACATACGCAAATGAGAGCGAGAAGAGAAGGCAAAGCACGATCGAGAAACTATGATCAAGAAGTGATCCTAAAACAACCTACGTCAAGCATAACTCCAACACCGTGTTCACTTCCCGGACTCCGCCGGAAAGAGACCATCACGGTTACACACGCGGTTGATGCATTTTAATTAAGGTCAACTTCAGGTTTTCTACAACCGGACATTAACAAATTCCCATCTGCCCATAACCGCGGGCACGGCTTTCGAAAGTTCAAATCCCTGCAGGGGTGTCCCAACTTAGCCCATGACAAGCTCTCACGGTCAACGAAGGAATAGACCTCCTCCCGAGACATTCCGATCAGACTCGGTATCCCGGTTCTACAAGACATCCTCGACAATGGTAAAACAAGTCCAGCAAGACCACCCGATGCGCCGACATCCTGATAGGAGCTGCACATATCTCGTTCTCAGGGCAACACCGGATAAGCAATCGTACAACTAAAACCAGCCCTCGAGTTTCCCCGAGGTGGCGCTGCAAGGGCTCTAGTTTGGACCAACACTTAGACAAGCACTGGCCCGGGGGGGTTAAAATAAAGATGACCCTCGGGATGCGTGACTCCCAAGGGAAAAAGGCTAGGTGGCGAATGGTAAAACCAAGGTTGGGCCTTGCTGGAGGAGTTTTATTCAAAGCGAACTGTCAAGGGGTTCCCATTATAACCCAACCGCGTAAGGAACGCAAAATCCGGGAACATAACACTGATATGACGGAAACTAGGGCGGCAAGAGTGGAACAAAACACCAGGCATAAGGCCGAGCCTTCCACCCTTTACCAAGTATATAGATGCATTAATTAAATAAGATATATTGTGATATCCCAACAAGTAAACATGTTCCAACAAGGAACAACATCTCCATGTTCCAACAAGGAACAAACTTCAATCTTCACCTGCAACTAACAACGCTATAAGAGGGGCTGAGCAAAGCGGTAACATAGCCAAACAACGGTTTGCTAGGACAAGGTGGGTTAGAGGCTTGGTTCAACAATATAGGAGGCATGATAAGCAAGTGGTAGGTATCGCGGCATAGGCATAGCAAAAGAGCGAGCAACTAGCAAGCAAAGATAGAAGTGATTTCGAGGGTATGGTCATCTTGCCTGAAATCCCGCAAGGAAGAAGAACGAGTCCATGAAGAAGACAAACGGACGTAGTCGAACGGGTCCTCACAAACGCGATGTTAACGGAACCAACCCGAAGAAGCAACACCGGAAAGAAGCATACAACATAGTAAACAACCACGACATGAACATGGCATGATGCACAATCAAGTATGAGGCATGTCCGGTTTAATGAAACATGGCATGGAAAAATGCACAAACAACACTACAAGTTAAGTGGAGCTCAATATGCAACGAGTTGCATATTGACGGAACACCACATGCCTTATTTTAGTTCTCTCTCGTTTATGTACTCAACAAGATTAAATGTTGTTAGCATGGCAAGAGTTGAAGCAAAGTAAACTACCTATCTAGTCAAGTTTAAATGAGGCCGGAAGCAACGAACAACAATTCCGGAAACTCCTCATGAGCATATTATAGATTTGGTACTGTTCTGCCCTAAACATTATTTTAGAGTTGTTAAACATGCAAATTAAGGCCACCATGTTAAACTAGGCATTTTTCTACCCCATTTACATATAAAGATTATTTAATTCGGAGCTACGGTTATTTAGTTATGAAATAAAGCATTTTAGCATGGCATTAGGTAAATTATGAACAAACATCATTTTAAATATTTTAAACATATATGAAAGTTGCACAATATGAATCTACACAAAATTCTAAGCAACTTTCATATATAAATCATTTTAATATGGTGCACGGTTATTAAGTTATTAAATGCATGGACTTGAAGGGCTTTTCTGTAAACCTGTCAATCTACTAGAAAATTAGGAAATTCATAGATCAGGGAAAAAACGGAGCAGGCCGAAACTGGCTGGGCGCTGGGCTGTGGTGTTCTCACCATTGGGCCTAACAGGCCGGATCTGGAGAGGAAACGACCCACTAGGGTGCTAGAGGCAAACGTTGTGGTCCAACCGGGCGGCCACGCACAGGTGATCGAGCGGGCGAGCGCGCTCCTCTGCTCATGAGGAAAACAGAGCAGCGACGCCTGAGCAGGCGAAGCAGGGAAGCGGCCGCGCGATGCACGGGGGGACTTGGCGCTACTCCGGCGAGGGGCCGGCGGCGCGGATCCGGCGGGCGACGCGACGGGGAGGTCGGATCTGTCGGAGACGGCTACGGACAAAGCAGCGCTGCGGCGGGAGCTGCAAGGCCATGGCAGGGGAGAATTTCAGATAAGAGGCTAAGAGATTAGAGAAAGTGAGGACCGGAGGGAGAGCTGGAAGAGGTGTGGCGACCTGGCCGAGGCGGGTGCTCGAGGAGGTCATCTGACAGAGCAGGTCAACAGTGGTGGCGACATGGGCAGGGGCAGCGGACTTGGACGGTGGAGCCTGGGTGCGGCAGCGTGAATGGAGAGGCGGCAGCGACGAGGCACGACGGTGCAAGCACGGGAAAACCGAGGTCGAGCAGGGGTCCATAGCGCGCGGGGTTGCTGCCTGGTGCTGCTCCAGTGAGCTGCAGCTCGCGGTCGGCGGCTGGGGAGGGGGCTATTGCTCGGGAAGAGCTCCTGCGAGGGAGAGAGAGATGTGTGAGGGAGAGCGGAAGAAAGAAAGACGGGGAGGAGGAACCGAGGGAGAGGGCACGGGGTCGGCTTGGCAGTGGTGGTTCCAATCGCCGGCGTAAGAAGTAGCTCCAGGAGGCGCAAGGATTGTGGATCAAGGAACGGGAGGTATGCACCGGCTGGATGGATCGATGGGACAAAGAAATTGGGGATGGATCCCGAGAGATTTCGAGTGGGTGGCGGCGGCGGACACGGGATGGATGGGACAGATCCCCTAGGTTTTAGGGTTACGCTAGATTTGGTAGGTGGTGGTCTATTAATATAAGGAAAAGAGGGAGTTTGGATCCTCCGATCGAAATCGGACGGTTCAGAAAGAATAGGCTAGGGAGTCTAAATAATAAAACGGTGATATTTTGTAGACGTTAGGGGATGATCCGGACACAACGGTAGCGACAGCCCGGGTCGGGTCCAGGACAACTTCGGACGCGCGCGAGGGGTTCAATGCACTGTGCAGAGAGGGTTTCGGACCGTGCGGTCGCATCGGACAACTCCGGAAGCGAAGAGGGGAAGGAGGATGGACTAGGTGGGTTGTGGCGAGACTGCGAGGGGAAGAAGAGAGAGAGAGGGCCCGACATCTATTTCCAGAGACCGAAAACGTCCGACGTTAGACCGGCTATAATGCCGCTATAGTTAATCGTTGGGGCGTCAAACGAACTCTGAATGCGATGAAACTTGGCAGGCGGCCTACCTACACTATAATAAGACTGCACGCCAAATTTCAACCCAATCCAAGAACATTTTCCGCCCACTTATAATATACTATCTCGGACATGTCGCGGGCGCGTGCAAGTGTGGTTGGGCTCAGAACGGACAACGGAGAGAACTCGGAGAACCCGGACGAATGCAAGTTTTTGAAAAACAAGATGATGCTATGCAAATGATGACATGATGAAATGCAACACGCAAGCAAAAGACATGGCAATGCAGCGAATAACTGGAAGACACCTGGGACATCGGTCTCGGGGCGTCACAACACTCCACCACTACGAGAGGATCTCGTCCCAAGATCTAAAATGGCACCGGAGGGGAAAACGGAGGAGAAAGAGAAGAGGTAAACTACGTTGCTTCTTTGACAAACGAGTGAATCCACGAACCTTGAAAAGGTTAAGCCATTTCGAGAAAAGAATACAACGGCATGAACAAAGTTGGAAACACTCGGTTAGAAAAGAGGGGCAAGGAGGAACAACTTCGAGCAGCACTCCGGTTGAGAAGAAAAGGAATTGAATAAGAACTTGGTAAGATGAGAAGATACTTGATGAAATCACAACACACTGCCTCCAGAACTATTGAATGAATGGAACAAGGGGTAAGAAAAAATCTCAGACAGCACTCCGGTTGAAAAGAGATGCAAGGCTTGATAAGGCGAAAAGAACTTGAGCCAAAAGGGCACAACACTACGGTTAAATGGATAGGCATGGAAAGAACACGATCCTGACAAAGCAAGAAGATGGGTTGGAGAGAGCAACATCACAATGCCTCCAGAACGAAGGGAAACAAGATCTTGAGAGAGCACGCTTACAACAAATGCTAGAACAGAGTTGTTGGAAAACCAACAACGAAAAGAACAATCTTGATATGGTCTTACAGAATACATCTCAAATTATGAGGTGACATCCTGCCACTCACGGGAAAAGAATTGGATCAATATGAACGAGGAGACGAGAAACTTATTTCACCGGGAGGATAAATGAAGAACTTGGGTCATTTATAAGCACCATAAATAGCAACAATCCTTAGGGAAGGCTTTGGTGAAATATAACCCAAGATAACTCCAAAGAAGAGATTGATGGATTTAAAATACCTCATTCTTAATAACATGTGAATCATGAACTCAAATTACCAAGAATGATGTAAAACCACCTCCAATGATACGGTAGAAAGAAATGCACTCCGGATAGCAAGATGAAGAAAGCTTGAGATCCTTTGAAAAGAGTCTCAATGAACACTTTGAGAAGGGATTAAATCCTTGATGAACCATCATGTAGAACCTTCATGAAGAACTCCGGTAATAAAAGAATGAACCAAAATAATTGAATGATGAAGAGAATAAGATTGAAGCCTCGCAATGATTTACATGAATCTCCATGGAGATGTAATTGAAAAAGGTTGGAACTCCGGGAAAAAGAAAGATGAGCACTTGAAACCAAGAATATGTATGATGAACCACTCCAGAATAAGGAATTAATAACTTGGGTGAAACAAGAATAAGAATTACATCATGCTTATCCTTCACCAATTAAATTGATGACAAACAACGGATCTTCCATACTACTTATTCTCGTAGAAAGGATTAAGATAGATATAGCGTCAACTTGGAAAGGTCTTCAACGAACCACCGGTAGGATTGAAACAACCAATAAATTGATATGATACACGAAGGAAGAAGAATCTTGAACGAACCACCATAGGAATTGCAAATGAACGAATAAAAGATAACGAATCACCGGGAAGAATTATGAAATGAATGAAGATGCTTGAGAGGATTTAGATACATGAGAACGAAGAGATCACGAGCCGATTAAAGATCACTTGAGCGAAACACCGGTAAAATTGGAGAATGATAGCTGAAAGCTGAGAATGAATAATCCCGAAATGATGGCCTTCGGAGAATCAAACTGAAAAGACTCCTGAATTACTCCAGATGGGTGAGAAAGAATTCTGACAATCGAAAACAATTATGAGAGGATTGCAACAATCTCAAATGACGAAACTTGAAGAGAATGGAGCAAGGTTGAAAGAAGAATCTTCTTCGGTCTTCCAAACTGAGAATGACGACGAGAAATACCATCATGACTTATTTAGACACTCCGGAAGAATCAAAACAAAGAGGTTGAGCCAACGATGAAAAGAATTCGACAGATCTTGGAGAAAAGCATTTGACTGATGATAAATCATTCTTACGTCAAACTTCAAAAAGAAATTTGAGGATAGCTCCGGGAAAATAAGAAGAGTCAGGTAAGATCCTGGGAAAAGACCTGTGGGTTAGGGCCCACTCAAAAGAAACACCATAGAACAATTTAAAAGAGAGAATGCACCGGTAAGATTTAAATGGCTAGAATGAGATAACAACCTCGAAAGAGCTTGAAAGGATTACGAAAGCAGAGTGGAAACACGAATCTTCGAGATATCTTGAGCACTCCGGAACAAATGAATATCAAGCGGGGAATGATTATGAGGTGCACCGGCATAAGAAAAGCATTTGAAATACGGGAAAGAATATGATCAACACTGAAAGCTTGAATTGGATTCACCGGAGAAGATAAAAGAACAAAGAATGATAAACTTGAGGTTCCGTTAGAATCTTCATGAGAATCACCGGGTAAGAACATGAAGGAAAAGAATGGAGAGGATTCACATGAATAAAAGGATACTTGATTAAGAAATCTGAGTCCTTGCAGAAACAAGGGTGGGAGGGTGGGAAAAACAAAGACAATTTGGAATGGATGAAACGAACACCGTTTGAGAAGAACTGATAATTGATCTTGCGGATGTTGCAATGATCGGAACCACTTGAAGAGAAACACACCGGTTAAAAAGGATTGACATGACAATCTCGATTATCAAGAAGGATTAGTATTTACATAGAAATATGAGAACACCGTTTAGGAAAGGTATGGAATCAACATTTGACTTCGAAGCAACTCGAATACCACAACTCAAAACAAAAACAAAGGATTGGCTTGCAGAATAAGCCGGAACAAACATATGATAGAGATTTCGTCCGAAGTTTTTGTGGTGGGGCCTACACGGGCTCGATCGTACAGCACCGTCATGTATAAGGCAGTGCACATGACATACGAAGTGTCCCTGAGTCAGCATAGCCAAGGACTCTTTAAGACACAACGAGACCACTGTAAAACCAATCGTGAATAGGCGGACCACTAGACGTCGAACCCCAATTTCATATCATACATCTGTCGAAAAGATATCCTAAGAGCTACTTGAATTCCCACTTCTAAACTCCCGAAACTTTCTGGTTATGCAATCAGGTGTTGGGGATACAGGGGAAGCATAATATCTCACCCAAAACTAGCAAATCCTACATCCAGCTGTATCCATCCTTCAAACAACATAAACCAAGAAACCTTCGGAAATCGTCTACCTCAACCTTCGAAAAGCATCCGTTACACAAGCTATGGCAATACTCCCGAACTCCCGCCCCAGTACTGGGTGGTGTCGAGGTTATCTCACCAACAACTGCATAAAAGAGATTTTCGATGTCGGCGAACTAAACTCAGGTATTCCAGAACTGCAACGATAAAATTATGACGACAACACCTCGGAGATCAACTCCCCGGACACTGCCACAAAACCCCTGACAGGAGGCACCAAGACAATGTTCTCGTCACAAAACCATCGGAACGATTCCAAGATACCCGCGTGATCCTAAAAAAATCTTAGTGAAATTTGAGAAGAGAAGAGTCAAAACTCTACGTCAGGATGCCTCACCAGAGCGACGAAGGGACTGATGAGTAAAAAGAATTCCTAAACTCTCCGATATATAAATCCTAAATGACTCAAAACATCTTTCTAGACACAACTCGGCCGCTAAAAACGATCAAGCAATGGGGGCTCCTATGGTCGGGGAAGGCTCTGATACCAACTTCTAACGCCCTCGATGCGGCTATATCTCCCACATGTCAAAGCATGACCTAGAGGCATAACCGCATTGAAAGCAATGTCGCAAGTGAGGTAATCTTCACACAACCCATGTAATACATAAGGGAAAAGATACATAGTTGGCTTACAATCGCCACTTCACACAAATACATGAATAAAGCATTACAACATCCAAATACAATCAAGGTCCGACTACGGAACCAAAATAAAAGAAGAACCCCAAATGCGACAAGGTCCCCGATCGACCCCAACTGGGCTCCACTACTGATCAACTAGAACGAAACAACACAAAGGACAAGATCTTCATCGAGCTCCTCCTGAGCTTGCTTGCGTCATCTGCACGGTCTCATCGGCACCTGCAAGCTGGTTTTGGAATTATCTGTGAGTCACGGGGATTCAGCAATCTCGCACCCTCGCGATCAAGACTATTTAAGCTTATGGGTAAGGTAAAGGTATGAGGTAGAGCTGCAGCAAGCGACTAGCATATATGGTGACTAACATACGCAAATGAGAGCGAGAAGAGAAGGCAAAGCACGATCGAGAAACTATGATCAAGAAGTGATCCTAAAACAACCTACGTCAAACATAACTCCAACACCGTGTTCACTTCCCGGACTCCGCCGAAAAGAGACCATCACGGTTACACACGCGGTTGATGCATTTTAATTAAGGTCAACTTCAGGTTTTCTACAACCGGACATTAACAAATTCCCATCTGCCCATAACCATGGGCACGGCTTTTGAAAGTTCAAATCCCTGCAGTGGTGTCCCAACTTAGCCCATGACAAGCTCTCACGGTCAGTGAAGGAATAGACCTCCTCCCGAGACATTCCGATCAGACTCGGCATCCCGGTTCTACAAGACATCCTCGACAATGGTAAAACAAGTCCAGCAAGACCACCCGATGCGCCGACATCCCGATAGGAGCTGCACATATCTCGTTCTCAGGGCAACACTGGATAAGCAATCCGTACAACTAAAACCAGCCCTCGAGTTTCCCCAAGGTGGTGTTGCAAGGGGCTCTAGTTTGGACCAACACTTAGACAAGCACTGGCTCGGGGGGGGGGGGTTAAAATAAAGATGACCCTCGGGATGCGCGACTCCCAAGGGAAAAAGGCTAGGTAGCGAATGGTAAAACGAAGGTTCGGCCTTGCTGGAGGAGTTTTATTCAAAGCGAACTGTCAAGTGGTTCCCATTATAACCCAACCATGTAAGGAACGCAAAATCCGGGAACATAACACCGATATGACGGAAACTAGGGCGGCAAGAGTGGAACAAAACACCAGGCATAAGGCCGAGCCTTCCACCCTTTACCAAGTATATAGATGCATTAACTAAATAAGATATATTGTGATATCCCAACAAGTAAAACATGTTCCAACAAGGAACAACATCTCCATGTTCCAACAAGGAACAAACTTCCATCTTCACCTGCAACTAACAACGCTATAAGAGGGGCTGAGCAAAGCGGTAACATAGCCAAACAACGGTTTGCTAGGACAAGGTGGGTTAGAGGCTTGGCTCAACAATATAGGAGGCATGATAAGCAAGTGGTAGGTATCGCGGCATAGGCATAGCAAAAGAGCGAGCAACTAGCAAGCAAAGATAGAAGTGATTTCGAGGGTATGGTCATCTTCCCTGAGATCCCGCAAGGAAGAAGAATGAGTCCATGAAGAAGACAAACGGACGTAGATGAACGGGTCCTCACCAACGCGACGTTAACGGAACCAACCCGAAGAAGCAACACCGGAAAGAAGCACACAACATAGTAAACAACCACGACATGAACATGGCATGATGCACAATCAAGTATGATGCATGTCCGGTTTAATGAAACATGGCATGGCAAAATGCACAAACAACACTACAAGCTAAGTGGAGCTCAATATGCAACGAGTTGCATATTGACGGAACACCACATGCCTTATTTTAGTTCTCTCTCGTTTATGTACTCAACAAGATTAAATGTTGTTAGCATGGCAAGAGGTGAAGCAAAGTAAACTACCTATCTAGTCAAGTTTAAATGAGGCCGGAAGCAACGAACAACAATTCCGGAAACTCCTCATGAGCATATTATAGATTTGGTACTGTTCTTCCCTAAACATTATTTTAGAGTTGTTAAACATGCAAAGTAAGGCCACCATGTTAAACTAGGCATTTTTCTACCACATTTACATATAAAGATTATTTAATTCGGAGCTACAGTTATTTAGTTATGAAATAAAGAATTTTAGCATGGCATTAGGTAAATTATGAACAAACATCATTTTAAACATTTTAAACATAGATGAAAGTTGCACAATATGAATCTACACAAAATTCTAAGCAACTTTCGTATATAAATCATTTTAATATGGTGCACGGTTATTAAGTTATTAAATGCATGGACTTGAAGGGCTTTTCTGTAAAACTGTCAATCCCCTGGAAAATTAGGAAATTCATAGATCAGGGAAAAAACGGAGCAGGCCGAAACTGGCTGGGCGCTGGGCTGTGGTGTTCTCACCATTGGGCCTAATAGGCCGGATCTGGAGAGGAAACGACCCACTGGGGTGCTAGAGGCAAACGTTGTGGTCCAATCGGGCGGCCACGCACAGGTGATCGAGCGGGCGAGCGTGCTCCTCTGCTCGTGAGGAAAACAGAGTAGCGACGCCTGAGCAGGCGAAGCAGGGAAGCGGCCGCGCGATGCACGGGGGGACTTGGCGCTACTCCGGCGAGGGGCCGGCGGCGCGGATCTAGCGGGCGACGCGACGGGGAGGTCGGATCTGTCGGAGACGACTACAGACAAAGCAGCGCTGCGGCGGGAGCTGCAAGGCCATGGCAGGGGAGAATTTCAGACAAGAGGCTGAGAGATTAGAGAAAGAGAGGACCGGAGGGAGAGCTTGAAGAGGTGAGGCGACCTGGCCGAGGCGGGTGCTCGAGGAGGTCATCTGACAGAGCAGGTCAACAGTGGTGGCAACATGGGCACGGGCAGAGGACTTGGACGGTGGAGCCTGGGTGCGGCAGCGTGAATGGAGAGGCGGCAGCGACGAGGCACGACGGCGCAAGCACGGGAAAACCGAGGTGGAGCAGGGGTCCATAGCGCGCGGGGTTGCTGCCTGGTGCTGCTCCAGCGAGCTGCAGCTCGCGGTCGACGGCTGGGGCTGGGGCTATTGCTCGGGAAGAGCTCCTGCGAGGGAGAGAGAGATGTGTGAGGGAGAGCGGAAGAAAGAAAGACGGGGAGGAGGAACCGAGGGAGAGGGCATGGGTTCGGCTTGGCAGTGGTGGTTCCAATCGCCGGCGTAAGAAGTAGCTCCAGGAGGCACAAGGTTTGTGGATCGAGGAACGGGAGGCATGCACCGACTAGATGGATCGATGGGACAAAGAAATTGGGGATGGATCCCGAGAGATTTCGAGTGGGTGGCGGCGGCGGACACGGGATGGATGGGACAGATCCCCTAGGTTTTAGGGTTAGGCTAGATTTGGTAGGTGGTGGTCTATTAATATAAGGAAAAGAGGGAGTTTGGATCCTCTGATCGAAATCGGACGGTTCAGAAAGAATAGGCTAGGGAGTCTAAATAATAAAACTGTGATATTTTGTAGATGTTAGGGGATGATCCAGACACAACGGTAGCGACAGCCCGGGTCGGGTCCGGGACAGCTTCGGACGCGCGCGAGGGGTTCGATGCACTGTGCAGAGAGGGTTTCGGACCGTGCGGTTGCATCGAAAAACTCCGGAAGCGAAGAGGGGAAGGAGGATGGACTAGGTGGGTTGTGGCGAGACTGCGAGGGGAAGAAGAGAGAGAGGGCCCGGCATCTGTTTCCGGAGACCGAAAACGTCCGACGTTAGACCGGCTATAATGCCGCTATAGTTAATCATTGGGGCATCAAACGAACTCCGAATGTGATGAAACTTGGTAGGCGGCCTACCTACACTATAATAAGACCGCACGCCAAATTTCAACCCAATCCGAGAACATTTTCCGGCCACTTATAATATACTATCTCGGGCATGCCGCGGGCGGGTGCAAGTGTGGTTGGGCTCAGAACGGACAACAGACAGAACTCAGAGAACCTGGACGAATGCAAGTTTTTGAAAAACATGATGATGCTATGCAAATGATGACATGATGAAATGCAACACGCAAGCAAAAGACATGGCAACACAGCGACTAACTGGAAGACACCTGGCACATCAATCTCGGGGCGTCACATGATTACTGGAGGTAAACCAGCTACGAGTGGCCGGGTTAGCTCCATGAAGATAGAAGCCCATGAAGACATGAAGATGGTGGCACTTGATGAAGGCTCAAGGCCCAAATGCGGGTTAAAGCCTATAGATGTAAACCGACTCTGCCATGTAACTTGTATTGTAAGTTAGAAGGATACAGACCGAGCCATACACGTTTTATGATCCGGCCTCGGGACTCTGTAAACGGGCGGGCGTCAACCAATGTATATAAAGAGACGACCCGGCCGCGGTTTAGGGACAACAGACGACAACTCGAGAGCCAGGAAAAGCGGATTCGCTCCCTGGTCATCGAAACCCTAGCAATACCAATCACAACTAGACGTAGGCTTTTACCTTCATCGAAGGGGCCGAACTAGTATAAAATCCCTCGTGTCCCTTGTCCGGTTTAACCCCTTTAAGCTAACCCATAGCAATGGCTCCACGACTAAGTCCTTTCATGAGGACATCTGCCGTGAAAAACCCATGATAGTTGGCGCCCACCGTGGGGCTATCGCATGATGGTTTCGAGTTCTTGAAGGGCAGCTTTGATGGACTCAAGGGATACGTTGTGGGCCGGATCGAGGGGGTCCTATAACTGTGGCAAGCTCTACATCGATGACGTAGGATGGGGTCCTGAGGCCGGTTCAATTGAATACGGGTACCGGGCCCCCTTTGGTGTGATTCACGTCTTCATCGGCAAGATCGACGAACCGGGCCCTGAGCTGGACACCTGCACCGATATCATCGAGACGGCTCAGCGTGCACGCCCTTCCCTGGTTCAGCCCGCAGCAAGGCATGTTTTCGTACGTGTCATCCATGGAGCGGAATATGAGGATGGACCGGCATCTGATGGAGAAACTGTTGTCTGCTGTGATGATGAATCTTCAACTGGAGAGACCGAATCGTTGTATCAGTTATAGGACGGCCGGATTAGCGGAGGTTCCGATGGCAACAGTATTCCGGACCCCCTCGATCTGCCAAACTGGGTCGCTATCTTCATGGCCGGTGCACAATCAGCACACCACTCATCAACCGCCGCAACAATGCTCTCCGGTTCAGCAACAGCAACACCGGCGGGAGCAGGGGGCTCTGCGCCGCCTCCGGCTCAAGTTCCGTCTGATTTGTTTGACACTTTGGCAACATTGATGGCCGCGGAGGTGGACGCAGCAGCCCGGGACCAGCACAATGCGGAGATTGCAAAGGTGAAAGATCAGATAACTCAGGCTAAAGCAGACCTAGCAGCAGAGAAACGCTAGGATGGCTACAGAACGGGCCGAGTTGGAAGCTCAGGCCTGCCGGCTTAGGCTGGATCAGAATGCCTCAGAGGAAGTCATGAGAATAAGATACCGGTCGCATCTACCACCAGGTTATGAGCCAAGAAATCTCTTCAACACACCAGGAGCAGGAACTAGTAACCAGCCAGTGTTAAACCGGACGGAGGCGCCGGGAACAGGAGCGCCGGTTCAGCCGCGCACGATGGACCCGCCTCGTCAAAGCAACAATGTGCCACAGTATGTTCCGATGCCCTCGGGGCATTACTCCAACCCGTTGGACAACATTGTGGTCACCGCTTCACGATTGGCAGCCCTCCCAACTGATGATGAGTCACCAGTTGCGATTGAGGCACGACGGGCCAGAGAGCTCCTTCAAACAGCCTTAAACCAGCAGCAGGCTTATTCGCATAGTCGTGAGAGGATTCATTCCACCCCCTGCCCGAGCCAGAGCTACAGCAGGCACGTTGAGGATGAACCGGCCGTGTCAAGCAGTGCACGTCGCCGTAACTTGTCGCGAGGACACAACCCGGCAGGTGGAGGTGCTAATGCACAGGATGTGGTGGATCATGGTCGTGCACGTCGAGAGGCCGAGTTAGTAGCTCTGCATGGAGCTCGTCAACCTACTCCGGTTCACCCTACGGCTTCAATGGAGCCGGGTGTGGTCTTTAGTTCCTTAGGGGTGTCGTGTCTCACCCTCGCTTTACGTAATGTGCGACTGCCCAAGGATTTTTAAGGCCCTTGTAAGGTGCCCAATTACACCGCCGATTTGCAACCAGAGGCATGGGTTGAAAGTTATGAGATGGCAATGGAGATGTTAGATGTGGACGAAGCAGTGTGTGCTAAATACTTCACCATGATGTTGGAGGGGACAACTCGTACTTGGTTAAAGAGCTTGTCAGCTAACTCTGTCGGGTCATGGGACGAATTAAAGCACCGGTTTATCTAGAATTTTAAGGATACTTGTAAGTAGCCTATGTCAATTGTGGACCTGGCCGCTTGTGTTCAAGAGGATGGGGAGTCTACAACCCATTGGTTGGAGGGTATAAGTTCACCAAGGTGCTCATGGATGGGGGAAGCAGTATCAATATTCTCTACTATGATACCTTCCGCCGTATGGGGTTGACAGTTAAGAATCTTAAACCATCAAACACCATTTTTCATGGTGTGGTGCCCGGTAAGTCTGCATATCCAGTGGGAAAAATAACTCTAGAGGTGGCCTTTGGAGATGCTCATGATTCAAGGCGAGAAACATTGACGTTTGAGGTGGTGAAAATCAAGAGTCCATATCACACCCTGTTTGGGCAACCGGCTTATGCCAAGTTCATGGCACGGCCGTGTTATGTTTACCTACAGCTTAAGATGCCAGGTCATAAGGGGACAATCACAGTGCATGGGAGCAGGAAGATTGCTCTGGAATGTGAGGAAGGTGATGCGGCTTATACTGAGTCGGTTTGTGCCACAGAAGAGTTGAAGTTTTATAAGGACAAGGTTGATCCGGCAGATATGACTTCCTTGAAAAAGCTAACTACGGAGCACGACCCGGCGTTGAAGTTTAAATCGACCACAGATACTAAGATGGTTGATTTTATTCCTGGCGATTCATCCAAGCAGTTCAGCATCAACGCTAACTTGGATCCCAAATAGGAAAGCGCGCTCATTGAGTTCATCCGTGAGAACCGGGACATGTTTGCATGGAAGCCTTCTGACATGCCAGGTGCATCGAGGGAACTCGCTGAGCACACACTTAACATAGATCCTAAGTTTAAACTGGTTAGACAGTTTCTCCGCCGCTTCAACGAAGAAAGGCGCAAGGCTATCGGTGAGGAGGTAGCTCGGCTGTTGGCCGCAGGGTTTATCGTGGAAGTCTTTCACCCGGAGTGGTTGGCTAATCCGGTGCTGGTCCTTAAGAAAAATGGCACTTGGCGTATGTGTGTGGACTACACAGATTTAAACAAGGCCTGCCCAGCAGATCCCTTTGCCCTCCCTCGTATTGATCTGATTATTGATGCTACGACGGGTTGCGATCATTTGTGTTTTCTGGATGCTTATTCCGGTTATCATCAGATCAAAATGGCAGTTAAGGACCAAGAGAAAACAACTTTTATAACTCCCTTTGGAGCCTTCTGCTATATCTCCATGCCCTTTGGGCTCAAAAGTGCCCAGGCGACTTATCAAAGCAATGTTCAGAATTGTCTTCATAAGCAGATTGGGCGCAATGTTCACGCATATGTGGATGATATTGTGGTAAAGTCCAAGAAGGAGGAAACATTGATAACTCACTTAAGAGAAACCTTTGATAATCTCCGGGTTTATAAGATGATGCTTAATCCGGACAAATGTGTCTTTGGTGTTTCGGCGGGCAAGCTCTTCGGTTTTCTGGTGTCTAACATGGCATTGAGGCTAATCCAGAGAAGATCACAACTATCACCTCTTTGGCTAAACCGGCATGTGTCAATGATGTTCAGCATTTGGCAGGCCGGATTGTGGCCTTGAGCCGGTTTATCAGTCGTCTCGGGGAGAAAGCTATCCCTTTACACCAGATGTTAAAGAAAACGAATGACTTTGTCTGGAGCGATGCGGCTGATAAAGCGTTTGAGGATCTGAAGAGGCAGTTAGCTGAACCGCCTGTGCTTGCAGCTCCGATCGAGAAAGAGCCTTTACTGCTGTATGTGGCTGCTAATGCCAGGGCTGTTAGTGTGGCTACTGTTGTGGAGCGCAAGGAGGCTGGAAAGGAATATCCGGTTCAACGGCCAGTTTATTATATCAGTGAGGTGCTTATCGAATCAAAGCAGAGGTATCCACATTGGCAGAAGCTGGTGTATGGGGTGTTTATGGCAAGCCAGAAGCTCAAACATTATTTTCAGGGTCATCCTATCACACTGGTCAGTTCAGCCCCTCTGGGAGATATCATTCAAAACAGAGAAGCAACTGGCCGGATTGCCAAGTGGGCTATTGAGCTTGGACCTCACGGGCTCAACTATACACCTCGCACGGCAATCAAATATCAAGCACTTGTGGACTTCATCAATGATTGGACAGAGTTGTAGGCACTAGAGGAAAAGCTAGATAACACGTATTGGATTATTCACTTGGATGGGTCCAGGCAATTGGAGGGCTCGGGGGCTGGAGTTATATTAACTTCCCCGCGAGGTGACAAGTTTTGTTATGTTCTCCGCTTAATGTTCCCTTGTACTAACAATGCATCTGAGTACGAGGCCCTACTCCATGGTCTTTGATGGCTAAGGAGATGAACTTAAGCCGGGTTAATTGCTTCGGTGACTCGGACCTGGTGGCTCAACAGGTATCTGGCACTTGGGATTCTAAGGACCCATTCATGGCTGCATATCGACGAGAGGTGGACATAGTGGTTGGTCATTTCAAGGGTTATCAAGTTGACCATATAGACCGGCGAAAGAATGAAGCGGCGGATGCTTTAAGTCGCCTTGGCTCTCAGCGTAAGCCGGTCCCACCTAATGTTTTCCTCGACGTCCTACACAATCCGTCGGTTAAGATACCAACAGAGGAGGAGTTGGCTATTCCTGACCCGAAGGTCCAATTGGTGGCAGCTTTGCATGTTATACCGGATTGGACAGTCCCATACTTGGCTTACATGAACCGGGGCGAGTTACCGGAGCATGAAACCTCGGCCCGGCAGATAATCCGACGTTCCAAGTCAATGACCATAATCAATGGGGAGTTACATCATTACAGTGTCACTGGGGCAATTCAGCGTTGTGTATCTCCTCAAGATGGTTGTGAAATTTTGTGAGAAATCCATGAAGGAGATTATGGTCACCACGCCAGTTCAAAATCTTTGGTGGCTAAAGCTTTTCGTCATGGTTTCTATTGGTTAACAACTCATGCTGATGCTGAGGATTTAGTCAAAAGGTGCGATGGTTGTCAAAAATTTGCACGCCGCGCCCATGTCCCGGCTCAGGAGTTGAGGATGATTCCAATAACTTGCCCGTTTGCGACTTGGGGGCTCGATATGGTTGGACCCTTTAAAAGATCCAAGGACAAAAAGACCCACCTGTTAGTGGCAGTTGACAAGTTCACCAAGTGGGTGGAAGCAGAGCCAGTCAGTAAGTGTGATCCAGCCACGGCGGTTCCGTTCATCAAAAAGGTGATATTCCGGTTTGGTTTCCTGCACAATATTATAACTGACAATGGTACTAATCTGTCAAAGGGTGAGATGGAGGAATTTTGCCAATGTGAGCACATCCAGCTTGATGTAGCATCAGTGGCTCATCCCTAGTCTAGTGGTCAAGCTGAGAGGGCAAATCAAGAAATTTTGAGAGGTATTAAACCCCGCCTTATGGTTCCTTTAAAGCGGACACCGGGTTGTTGGGTGGAGGAGTTACCTTCTGTGTTATGGAGCATCAACACCACACCTAACAGATCTACGGGTTACACGCATTTCTTTATGGTTTATGGAGCAGAGGCGGTTCTTCCTAGTGACATCCGTCGCGACTCGCCCCGTGTGGCAGCTTATGTTGAACCTGATAATGAGAAGGCACGTCAGGATTCACTGGACCTGTTAGATGAAGAGCATGATCTCGCAGCAGCACATTCGGCGATTTATCAACAAGATCTCCGACGTTATCACAGCCGCTAGGTTAGGACCAGAACTTTTCAAGAGGGCGATCTGGTGCTCCGGCTCATCCAGGATCGGACTGATATGCACAAGTTATCCCCACCTTGGGAAGGACCTTTTGTGGTCAGCAAGAATCTGCAGAACGGGTCATACTACCTCATTGATGTTCGAGAGCACAAGGACTCACGTAAATCGGAGGAGAAGACCAAGCAGCCGTGGAATATAGCTCTTTTTCGACCTTACTATACTTGAGCCACAGGCTCTTCTTATGTACATATTTATGACAGTGTATATATTATATAATAAACCAGAGCCTCGAATAAAGCGGGGTCTCTGTTCTTTTTACATCATGTGTGAGCCTACAAGAGCTTCTACTGATAAAGCGGAGTTTTGTTAAACCGGCCTCTATGGCCACACGGATATAAAGAAAATCACTAGGGGGCTTGGTCATATCCGAACCATAGCTACACCTCTTGATCGGTTTAAAACCAAAAAGGGATATCACTAGGGGGCTTGGTTGTCTTCACACCATAGCTACACCTCTTGATAGGCTTTAAGCCAAAAGGAAATTATGTGGAGCCAAAGAGAGTATGTTGCATTAAGCATAGCTCAAACATAGGTAACCACTGAGCACAGCTCAAATATTACCTGGGGGCTCCTTGCTTCTCAAAGAACAACGAGCTTGCACCCCTGTAATAGGCTATCAAGCCAGGCTTGGAAGCCAGGTGTATTGACCTAAAACCTCGGGTTATCCTGCCTCTTTAAGTAAGCCACTCCGTCCAGGTAAACCTGGTATGACCCATCGAACGTTTGACAAGTCAATCCCATGGACCCTGAACTTGTCAAAGTTAAAATGGTGATTGGTTAAAGATTGAGGTCCATCTTAAAGGGCTTTGCAAAATGGTTTAACTCAGTGGCCTGGCAGCCCATGAAAAGCCTCGATTTAGGGCCTGGCAACCCATGAAAAGCCTTGCATATTTCTTGTCTTTGCTGTTTTTTATGATAAGGGATTTATGAATAATTTCTAATAAACCGGTATTCTTTACAACCCGGCATGACTTTCAACGCTTAGTTGCCAGTACATGATCAGTTTTAAATCGGTGGTATATTCTTCCGGTCTGGTTTTTGACTAGATGTCACCAGCATTATGCGGCTATTATAGCCCAATATGGTTTCTATATGAACCCGCAAGAGGGCAAGGAGTTGACAACACTCCGGATTGGTGTTTTTTCACCTTTACCATACAAGCAGTTGGTCTGCCAACAAGGTATGTCACAAATATTATTTATTTTATCTGGTTAATATAAATCTTGGTTATCCATCCAAGTTATGTATATCTTTTGGGCATCATGACCCGTCCAGTGATAAACCACTAGGACGCTTTCAAAGTTCTTATATGCAGGAACACAAAGTATAATGGACTATGCATAAATAGATCGCAAAAGTGGAGCAAGTTTTCAAAATATCAAGCAATACAAGCATGCTCGATGGCATGGCAGATAAAGATGTTTCTGCTATCTTATTACAAGGAGCTTCAAAACGGCCCAAATTGAATAATTGTTTTCAAACAGTGGCAGACTGTAGCTCGTAAACTGGTCGCCGGTCTAAGATGCTTCATCGGGACGGCTTGACGGTTGAGGGTCATCTTGTGTAGTCATATCTTCTTCATCCCTCCCCAGATGCTGGAAATCAACCGTTGACCAATCGATTCCGGTTAAAGCTTGAAACACGGCCTCTTCATGTATAAGGCTGGAAGGATCAATGTCAGGAGCGTAAGTATGCTTATGGATTGGAGGCACGAGTTCTTCAACATCATGGATCACAGCAGGCTGTCTCTTTCCTTTAGCATCGTAAACCGGCTAGAAATGAGATAAGTCTGTGTCCTCCGCCAGTTTGCTGGCTATTGGTCGCATCTCGTTTGTCAGCTTTCGAAGATCATCATTGTTGAAGTCTGAACCGTCCTCCTTCACACCTGGATATCCTTTAATGATATCTGCTGCTTCAAGATCCGGAATCCATGCCTTGGCCCGGATTAGTGCGGTCAGCGCTCCTGCTCTTGCGGCTGCTTTCTTCAGTTCTATAATCCGGGCAGGTAGCATGGCCAGCTTCTCAAGTGTTTCCTTTATCAACGATGGCGCCGGCTTGTTATATGTTGTAGTGTAAATCGCACGCTGGGATCTAGAATATAGCTATTCCATTAAGGTGTACGCCGCTTTAAGCTTCATCCTTATGTCAGAGCCCAGATGAGCAATGCGGGTGCCTGTCACGGTTTAGTATCAGTAAACCGGTCAATGATAAGATCTTATGAACTAGACAAACGGCATGCGGAGGTACTTACCAAACACAGCGGACGTCATGGCATCAATCTGCCACTTCAAGCCGGTCAGTTCGTCTACCACTGGCTTCAGGGCTGCTTCTGCGTCCTCGGCTTTCCTGGTTAAACCAGCCTTTTCTGTTTCCCAGTCAGCATGCTCCTTGTTGAAGGTCTCTTTCAACTTCTCCATAGCTGCCAGGGCATTAGTCAGCTCCTCTTTGGCTTTGGAAGCCTCTGTTTGTTGAGACTTTATGTTCTCTTGAAGATCAGCGGTTTGAGCATCCCTCTTACTCAGCTCGGCCTGCAACGACGAAGATATATCAACAACGGGATATGTATTTTCTAAGTACCAAGCATATAACAAGTTATGCACTTTGTACTTGGGGGCTAATGCCTATTTGCTCTGTTATCAACAAATCTTTCACAAGTCTCAAGTACAATGCAAGCATTATCCTTAACACTTGGGGGCTAATGTACATCTGTTCAAAACTGACGCATTGATTCAAGACCCGGTTTACCTCACAAAGCTAAACCGGCCCTTGGGGGCTACACCGATGAAAACTACATGAATACAATGATAAAGTATCATTTTTGTTTTACTAAGGACTTGACATATTGAGGATCAGCATGCAAGGATTAAGATATTACAAAGTCCCGGTTTATGATTAACATCATAAACCGGCCCTTGGGGGCTACTTGGGCTGATGTCTATACTTTGGAATCAAGCAAGGAAAGGTGATGAAAATACCTCATAGCGTTCCTTCATCAGGTTCACCAAACCGGCTTTATAATCACGGTTTGAGTGTAGACGGTTTAAAAAACCGGAGTGGAGTTCTTCAGTGTTGAGATGGGCGTAGCTTGACAAATCAGTGCTCCATTTACCCTTCTCCATGGCAGCACGCTCTTCCTTGGCACTATGTCTGGCCAAGATTACAGGATGGCCAGGAGAGCTGTGGCCCATACCGGTAATGATAACATCGTCTCCTTGGCCTCCAGTAGTTTTTACGGGTGATGGTGGAGTGTCAGTGGCTCTCACTAGAGTGGAAGACCTGTCGTCAGCCCGGATTGGATCTGCCGGTTCACTGTCAGGTACAGCAGTGTCAGCTTCTGGTTGATTATCAATATTCAGATCTTGAGGGGGTGGTTCGTCAAACATGGCTTCTGGATTTGGACCCTCTGGTTCAGCCGTCTGTTCCGGTTCAATCGTTTGCTCTGGTTCACGAACCACCTGGTCTTCGGGCGGATTGTTCACCCGAGCCTTTTTCCTGGGTCTAGCTTTGGCCCGAAAAAAGCAACAGATGTGAAAGTTAAAGCACACTACAAAGTATGAACAACATCAAAAGAAGGAGTTCAAGTACTTACCCAGCTACAGTTTTGAGAGGAGGAAGTTGGGTCACTGTTGACTCGCCAGAGGATGAGGGAGGTGTCACCTGATAATTTGAATCGGACGGATTAAGAGGTTGTCAGAAATAACCTGCCTTGGGATAAGAATTGTCAGAAGTGGGGGAGACCTCAGATCGGTGCTTCCGAACCGGGGTGTCAGGTAAACCGGCCGAAGTGACCTGTTGGCCGCTGTGCCGGGTTGTCCGGCGAGCCTCGTGCTGCTGCGTCTTCAAAATAAATGTTGGATCCAGGTAAGCAAGAGGATGAGATAAGCTTACTTTCCAGACCACTTGACGGGTTTTTTGTGTTGGCATAGAGTCTGAACCGGAGGAAAGGGTAATTACCTCTACATCGTCAGCCTGGCTGCCCTCCACGTCCTCCTGATAAGTATCATTGTTAATGAGATGCATGAAAAGGGAGCCAGGTGAATCAAGTTCTACCTCAATTTCTGGTTCATCTACGTCGTCATCAAGTTCCATGCTGATGCGTTCAACTGCCTTCCGCTTTGAGGTTCTCTTGACGGCTTTTGTTTCGGCACTGGATGGCTTTGCCGCTTTCTTTGCAGGTTTCTCCTTCCAGAATGGATCATCACCCTGTTTATAAACAAGCAGAAGGATATTCACAGGTTGAACAGTTTAAAAAGACGTCGAAGATAAAAAGGAAGGATAGTACTTACAGCAGGCGGTTTGTTTTTTGTGTAAAAGGGGTTTAAACCGGTTTGGCGGCAGACAGATTCCGATTCGTTCAAAATCTTCTTGACACCCTCAGTAACTTCTTCATGGGTTAATTGAATGTTGATGTGGCGTTGGGAGTCTTCTACTTCACCAGTGTACTCACACATTAAACCGGAGCGGTGGCTTAATGGCAAGATGCTCCAGGATATATAGCAACGCACAAAGTCGATGCCTGATAAACCATTGGCCATAAAGGCTCGAAGCTTGGCGAGTTGAGTGGCATATGAGGCCTGTTCTGTAGCACTTAAACATTGCGGCAGTGGATGAGTGTTGGAGAGCTGGTGGGCACGGTAGCCCGGCAGAGGGTTCTCGTCTTTAGGGGAGGTATCTTTATAGTTGAACCAAGTTTGGTTCCAATCTTTGGGTGGATGTGCAGCTTGGCATGAGGAAATTCGTTCTTTTTTCTTTTTTGAATTGAGACACCCCCAAGTTCAGTGTTGGGCCCGTCTACAAACGCAGTGCGCCGGTTCAGATGGAAAAAATCTCGGAACAACTCAGCAGTTGGTTCTTCCTGTAGATACACTTCACAAAAGACTTGGAAGTTGCATATATTGGAAACTGAGTTAGGTCCAATATCTTAAGGGTGGAGCTGGAAACTGGCAAGTACATCCCGGAAAAACTTTGACCCGGGCAGTTTGAAACCACGTCCTATGTGGTCAACAAATACCACTACCTCACCCTGCTTAGGAGTAGGAGGATTCTCTAATCCAGGAACTCGCCACCGGATTTCATTCTTTTTTGGCAACGTACCAATCCTGACCATTCCGTTAAGCTGTTCTTCGGTGACTCGGGAAGGAGCCCAGTTATAAGCATAGAACTGTTTGGCCATTGCAAGCGAAAAGCTGAAAGGAAATACCGGTTTACAAATCGTTCATGGTGATATATAAGATGCGACGGCATAAGGACATACAGGTATGTAAATGTAACGCCCTCGATGCGGCCATATCTCCCACATGTTGAAGCACGACTTAGAGGCATAACCGCATTGAAAGCAATGTCGCAAGTGAGGTAATCTTCGCAAACAACCCATGTAATACAATAAGGGAAAAGAGATACATAGTTGGCTTACAATCACCACTTCACACAATTAAATGAATAAAGCATTACAACATCCAAATACAATCAAGGTCCGACTACAGAACCAAAATAAAAGAAGAACCCCAAATGCGACAAGGTCCCCGATCGACCCCAACTGGGCTCCACTACTGATCAACTAGAACGAAACAACACAAAGGACAAGATCTTCATTGAGCTCCTCCTTGAGCTCGGTTGCGTCACCTGCTCGGTAACATCGGTACCTGCAAACTGGTTTTGGAGGTATCTGTGAGTCACGGGGACTCAGCAATCTCACACCCTCGTGATCAAGACTATTTAAGCTTATGGGTAAGGTAAAAGGTATGAGGTGGAGTTGCAGCAAGCGACTAGCATGTTTGGTGGCTAACATGCGCAAATGAGAGCGAGAAGAGAAGGCAAGGCACGGTCGATAAAACTATGATCAAGAAGTGATCCTAGAACAACCCACGTCAAGCATTACTCCAACGCCGTGTTCACTTCCCGGACTCCGCCGAGAAGAGACCATCACGGTAACACACGCGGTTGGTGTATTTTAATTTAAGATCAACTTCAGGTTTTCTACAACCAGACATTAACAAATTCCCATCTGCCCATAACCGCGGGCATGGCTTTCGAAAGTTCATAACCCTGCAGGGGTGTCCCAACTTAGCCCATCACAAGCTCTCACGGTCAACGAAGGATATTCCTTCTCCCAAGACAATCCGATCAGGCTCGGCATCCAGGTTACAAGACATCCTCGACAATGGTAAAACAAGTCCAGCAAGACCGCCCGATGCGCCGACATCCTGATGGGAGCTGCACATATCTTGTTCTTTGGGCAACACCAGATGAACACTACGTACAGCTAAAACCAGCCCTCAAGTTTCCCCGAGGTGGCGCCGCAAGTGGCTCTGTTTCAGACCAACACTTAGACAAGCACTGGCCCGGGGGGGGGGGGTTAAAATAAAGATGGCCCTTGGGCTGGCCTAACCCAAGGGAAAAAGGCTAGGTGGCGAATGGTAAAACCAAGGTTCGGCCTTGCTGGAGGAGTTTTATTCAAAGCGAACTGTCAAGGGGTTCCCATTATAACCCAACCGCGTAAGGAACGCAAAATTCGGGAACATAACACCGATATGACGGAAACTAGGGCGGCAAGAGTGGAACAAAACACCAGGCATAAGGCCGAGCCTTCCACCCTTTACCAAGTATATAGATGCATTAATTAAATGAGAGATATTGTGATATCCCAACAAAATAACCATGTTCCAACAAGGAACAAGCTCCAATCTTCACCTTCCACTAACAACGCTATAAGAGGGGCTGAGCAAAGCGATAACATAGCCAAACAACGGTTTGCTAGGACAAGGTGGGTTAGAGGCTTGGTTCAACAATATAGGAGGCATGGTAAGCAAGTGGTAGGTATCGTAGCATAGGCATAGCAAAAGAGCGAGCAACTAGCAAGCAAAGATAAAAGTGATTTCGAGGGTATGGTCATCTTGCCTGAAATCCCGCAAGGAAGAAGAACAAGTCCATGAAGAAGACAACCGAACGTAGTCGAACGAATCCTCACAAAACGACGTTATGAGAACCAACCCAAAGAAGCAACACCGGAAAGAAGCAAACAACATAGTAAACAACCACCACATAAACATGGCATGATGCACACCCAAGTATGATGCATGTCCGGTTTAATGAGGCATGGCATGGCAAAATGCACAAACAATCCTACAAATTAAATGGAGCTCAATATGCAACGAGTTGCATATTGACGAAACACCACATGACTTAATTAGTTCTCTCTCGTTTAGGTACTCAACAATATTAAATGTTGTTAGCATGGCAAGGGGTGAAGCATAACAAAACTATACTATCTAAACAAATTAAATGGGGCCGGATATAACAAACAACAAATCCGATAAATCCCCATATGCATTTAGCAAATTAATGTAACAACAATTTAAACATTTTAATTGTTGTTATCATGATGCGGATGACATGAACAAGTTTATGCAATTTTTATTAAAAGTTTGACAAGAGCATTATGAAGTACTTGTCACCGTGGTGGAAAGGAAAGGGGTGCCACGGCAACGATAACAAAAATGGTGCCACGGCAGCGTTCGGGTTCCGCTAACTCGATTGAGATACCGATGCAAAGGAGAAGTGTGCGGATGCATGCAAAAGATGGTGGGGCGCTCCCGGATACCGGGTGTCCCATGAGTCGACGATGGTGACAAGGCAAAAGAGGGGCAACGTGCACCGACAATTTGAGCACGGAGCAAGGACGAGCATCTCATGCATCACACATGCATTCGTTCACGGGCGGTCGTCTTGGGGTTATACCTTCGAAGTGTGCGTTATCGGAGCGGTTCGGGTCAAGCGGTGTAGCCGTTCACAATCGTCGTGGGAAGTAGTCGTTCTCGTGGCGACGGTAGTCGTTCACGTTCTTAGCCTCATAAGTTTTCGTAGATGTTCATGTCATCGGTGTCGTGGTACTCGGGGTCTTCGGACTTTGCGGTCCCGTTCTTGCGACGGCGGTAGTGGTACTTGGCAAAATGCACGTCGACGGTAGTTGTTCTCGGTTCGTCGTGGTACTTGGCGATTTCGGAGAAGACGGAAGACGAACTTGTCTGTTCTCGTTGACCTAGTACTTGGTGTTATTTCCGGTTCGGTGATCGTTTTAGGCGTCGGGCGTCGAGGTCTCCGGCCGTAGTGGTACTTGGTGAATTCCGAAACTGTCTTGGCGTCTTCGCGCGTAGGGGTACTTGTTCGTTTACTCCATGGTCTTGGCGGATCCACGCGATGGTAGTGGTACTCGTGAAGAGGTACTCGGCGATCGTTGTGTAGATGTTCACGTGTCTTCGGCGACATCAGGATGCATCTTGGCGGTCTCATCTCGGTCCTCAATCCAAAACGAAGCAAGGCAAAAGACTCGGGGCAGTGGCGATGGGCTTGGGTTGCAGGGGCGCCGAGGCGCTGAGCGATGAGCTGCTGCTGCTCGATGCAGACAGAGGCATCCAGGGGACGCGGAGGGGGCCGGGAAGACGGGGATGAGTGCCCGGGTGCAGAGGCCGTCGGAGCTTGGCACAATCCGAACGGCGAGGCCAGTGCGGGACTTGGATCCACCAGTGAAAGAGATGAATGGCGTGGCGGGGCTCGGGAAGACCACGGCGCTCAGGGAGAGCATGGAGCTCCTGTTGGTGGCGACGAAGAGAGGCGGCAGCGCTCCTGGAAGATGGGGCGGCGCGGAGCAGCAACCTGCTGCTGGTCGCAGGCGTGGACGAGGCAAGGGGCGGCGGAGCATCATGGCTGAGGGAGCAGAGGGGGAGGCCGAGCAGGGCAAGCTGGGCGCGACGGCGACGAGGAGGCCGACGGGGCTCCGACCTGGATCCCTGGATCGAAGGAGGAGGGAGGCTGAGCAAACGCGATCGGGGATCGGGCTGCGAGGGAGATGGCGCTGAATGGGCATCGAGGGAGAGGATCGAGGCCGCGAGGGAGAGAAGGGGTGCCGCGCGTGCGTCCTGATCTCCTCTGGCGGCGCTGCGGGACGAGGAGGGAGCGAGGGGAAGGAAATAGGGAGGCTAGGGTTTAGAGCTGGTTAGGTGGGCTGTAGGGGAAGGATGGGCCGGCCTGGGGGATGGGATGGCCTTAGGTGGGCCGGCGCGGAAGTTGTCCTAGGGAGGCCTAGTCCAGGAAAACCTTTTTATTTTTCATTACTCTCTGTTTATATAAATAAACAGTTTCAATAAAAGAAAAAGGTCAGGGAGCTAGAAGAGAAGTTTTTTAGATATAAAAATATCCTCAATCTCCTGGAACTATACTCTATTTGATAAAATTGCCTTGGATATTTTTAGAGGTAGAAAAATAAAACAAGTTTAAATATGATTCAAACTTGAGGCATTTTTGAACCTAACCAAAACAACTCCAAAGGATCTGAAATTTGACAGAGAGGTTGAAGGCATGGTCGAGAATTTATAGGAAAAGAATGAACATTAATAGAGAAGGGGAAAGTGGCACTTGCAAAAGAAAGGAACTAGAAGGAAAAGAGAAGGAGATGATGCATGGGACAAAGGCATTGGGATATTTCGCAAGCGTGTTTGCGGTAAATCCAAATTAATGGAATATTTATAATAGCTCCCTAAATATCAGGAGGATAATGTTATAAAGAGAATCACCACGTGAATTCCCTCGGTTTAAATGTACCGAAGATCCATGCAATTTATTTAGTGAGTTGCAAAAGATTTATGAGATGATGGCATGATGACATGATGCAATGCAAAAATAAAAGGGCAGGCACAAATGAAACACACGGCGAAAACCCGGAACATATGGAAGTCTTCTCGAGCATCGGTCTTGGGGCGTCACAGTAAATTGCGTAAACCGAAGGCTGATACAATAATGAATGACAAGGCAATGTCGGAACAAGGGTATGCACATGCTGTTAAATCGGAGTATAACAACAGAGGTAAAAGGCTTGTCCGGTTCACCAGGGGGCTAATGGTATATGATAGATAGCTCTTACAAAGGTAAACCGCCTATGTGGTAAAGAGGATATAGATCTGAGGCAAAAATGAGTAAGTAAGGTAAAATAGATTTCACAGTTTGGCATGGGAATTTTAGATCTGCCGTGCGTTGGATAATCAAAATATATTCTGTTCTAATCTCATGCGCTCAAAAAGTTTAGTAAGTTCAGATGAGTTCGATATCAAGCAGATGCCTTAACAAGAAGGAGGGAGTTTAAACTACAAAGGGCACTGAAAACAATCAGATCTAACCGGCCATTAGTATTACTGAGGGGGGAACAACTTCAAGCGGGGAAGAACACTGAACCTTAATGGAGGATCTGGGGTGAGAAGAAGAGAAACTTACTCGTGCAGGAGGAAGCAGCGGAGGATCACCGCGTTTCTCTGATATGGTCAGGTCGATGCAATGGCCTTTGTCGAAACAGAGGCGAAGGACAACAGCAGTGGTAGAGCTCGAGGATCGGTCGGCACGAGGAAGAAGAAGTGAAGGAGACAAAGGGGAAAAAAGAGAAGGGCTCGTGGTCCTATTTATAAGGTGGAGCGATAAGCGACAAGTGCGGGAATCGAGGAGCTGAAAATGGATAGTTAATAAGGATGTCGCCTCGATGGTTGGATATTCATTAATAAAGGGAACCTTCGGCTTCAACGAATAGATGACGTCAGGGCGGTTTACTACGGGTCTAAAGGATGACATCACGGCGGTTTACCAGATCTATATGAAGGTGACAGGGCAAGAATTTTTCTAAGTATTGAAGATTGACATGAACAAGTTCAAATCAATCTGGGGCCTAATGTTGGGGATATGATTACTGGAGGTAAACCGGCTAGGAGTGACCGGGTTAGCTCCATGAAGATAGAAGCCCATGAAGACGTGAAGATGGTGGCGCTTTACGAAGGCCCAAGGCCCAAAGGCGTCTTAAAGCCCGTAGATGTAAACCGACTCTGCCATGTAACTTGTATTGTAAGTTAGAAGGATAGAGACCAAGCCAGGCACATTTTATGATCCGGCCTCGGGACTCTGTAAACCGGCAGGCGTCAACCTATGTATATAAAGAGACGACCCGGCCGCGGTTTAGGGACAACAGACAACAACTCGAGAGCCAGGCAAACCGGATTCGCTCCCTGGTCATCGAAACCCTAGCAATACCAATCACAACTAGACGTAGGCTTTTACCTTCATCGAAGGGGACGAACTAGTATAAAATCCCTCATGTCCCTTGTCCGGTTTAACCCCTTTAAGCTAACCTGTAGCGATGGCTCCACGACTAAGTCCTTTCATGAGGACATCTGCCGTGACAAACCCACGACAAGAAACATATACAAGTTTGATACGTCTCCAACGCATCTACTTTTACTAACGCTTTTCCTCTTATTTCAGACTCTAATTTGCATGATTTGAATGAAACTAATCCCGGACTGACGCAGTTTTCAGCAGAACTACCATGGTGTTGTTTTTGTGCAGAAATAAAAGTTCTCGGAATGGAACGAAACTTTGCGAGGAATTTTTATATAATAAATTAGAATTTCTGGATCCAAGACCTGACGGAGAGGGGCACCTGGGTGGGCACAACCCACCAGGGTGCGCCCCCTCTCCTAGCGCGCCCATGTGGGTTGTCCCCACCTGGTGGCCCCGCAGACCCTGATTCTCATGCTATAAAATCCTATTTTTCTAGAAAAAAAATCAGGGAGAAAGAATTATCGCGATCCACGAGATGGAGCCGCCGTCACTTCCCGTTCTTCATCGGGAGGCCAGATCTGGAGTCCGTTTGGGGCTCTAGAGAGGGGGTCTTCGTTCTTCATCATCACCAACCCTTCTTCATCGCCAATTCCATGATGCTCCCCACCGGGAGTGAGTGATTCCTTCGTAGGCTCGCTGGTCGGTGAGGATTTGGATGAGATTCATCATGTAATCGAGTTAGTTTTGTTAGGGCTTGATCCCTAGTATCCACTATGGTCTTGGATTGATGTTGCTATGACTTTTCCATGCTTAATGCTTGTCACTTTGGGACCGGGTGCCATGATTCCAGATCTGAATCGTTTTTGTTATCACCATTATATCCATGTTCTAGATCCAATCTTGCAAGCTATAGTCACCTACTACGTGTTATGATCCGGCAACCCCGGAGTGACAATAGTCGGGACCACTCCCGATGATGACCATAGTTTGAGGAGTTCATGTATTCACTATGTGTTAATTCTTTGCTCTGGTTCACTATTAAAAGGAGGCCTTCATATCCCTTAGTTTCCAATATGGACCCCGCTGCCATGGGAGGGTAGGACAAAAGATGTCATGCAAGTTCTTTCCATAAGCACGCATTACTATTTACGAAATACATGCCTACATTATATTGACGAATTGGAGCTAGTGCCATATCGCCCTAGGTTATAACTGTCTCAGGATGAATATCATCTAACAAGTCGATCCAATGCCTACGAATTTATCTTTTATTTTCTCTGCTAAGTTACTGCTTCTATCACCACTGTTACACTTGCTAAAAAAATATTGCTATCACTGTTACTGTTGCCGTTGTTGCTGCTACTACTATTATCAAAACTATCATACTACTTTGCTACTGATCACTTTGCTGTAGATAATTAATCTCCAGGTGTGGTTGAATTGACAAAACAACTGCTAATACCTTCAAATATTCTTTGGCTCCCCTTGTGTCGAATCTATAAATTTGGGTTGAATACTCTACCCTCGAAAACTGTTGCGATCCCCTATACTTGTGGGTTATCAAGACATTTTTCCGGTGCCGTTGCCGGGGAGCATAACTATATTTGTTGAGTCACTTGGGATTATTATCATATTTTCACTATGAAGAATCTAAAGGATGATAAGACTAAGATTTTTCCCTCAAAGTCGTGGGGAGGTAAGGAACTGACATCTAGTTCTGCTTTAGATTCACCTTCTGTTGTTAGTAAACTTGCAACACCACCATATGCTATAAATTCTGATATGTCACAAGTTATTGATGATGCTACTTCTGCTATGGATAATGCTTATGATGATGCTAGTACCTTGCTTGATAATGATGATGTGCCACTTGGTGAATTTCTTGATAAACAAATTGCTAGAGTAATACAACATGATGTTGTTGAATCTGATGATGAGCTTGAAACTAAAACTCCTGAAACACCTGCTAGAACTAGCCTTCCTAGATATGAACTGCCTAAGGTACCGGAAGGTTATGTTATGAGTGGGGAGACAACTAGAGATATTCTTGCTTGCAGAGATAGAGATGATTTAGACAAATTATTATGCAAGTATAGAGAAAAATCTCTGAATGCTAGAATGAAATATGATCCTAAGTTTGCTACTTGACCAATCTTTATTGATGATAAGGATTATGAATTCTCTGTGGACCTAGAGTTAATTACTTTGGTTGAATCTGATCCTTTCCAGGGTTATCAAACTGAAACTGTTGTGGCACATCTTACTAAGTTGAATGATATAGCCACCCTTTTTACTCATGGTGAGAAGACTCGTTATTATTATATTCTCAAATTATTTCCATTCTCATTAAAGGGTGATGTTAAAGCTTGGTACAATACTCTTGCTCCTGGTTGTGTGCGTAGTCCCCAGGATATGATTTATTACTTCTCTGAAAAATATTTCCCTGCTCATAAGAAACAAGCTGCCTTGCAGGAAATATTTAACTTTGTTCAAACCAAAGAAGAGAGTCTCCCACAAGCTTGGCGGAGGCTTTGCCAATTACTTAATGCTTTGCCTGATCATCCTCTTAAGAAAAATAAAATACTTGATATCTTCTATAATGGACTAACTGATGCTTCTAGGGACTTCCTAGATAGTTGTGTTGGTTGTGTTTTCAGGGAACAAACTGTCGTACAAGCTGAAGAATTATTGAATAACATATTGGAAAATTATGATGACTGGACTATTCTTGAACCACCGCCTAAACCCACTCCGAAGAAGAGGGGTATATTATATCTCAGTCCTGAAGATATGCAAGAGGCAAAGAAATCTATGAAGGAAAAAGGTATTAAAGCCGAGGATGTTAAAAATTTACCTCATATTGAAGAAATACATGGGCTTAATACACCACCAATGCCTAAGGTGGTAGAGGTAAATTCTTTAATGAAGTTCAATGATAATGACAATCCTCACAATATGCATCCTAACCAATGCCTTTATGAGTTTGAAAACCTTATTAGAAAACAAGATCACTTCAATGCAAATGTTATGAAACAATTGAAATACAATTCTGATATGATTGCTCACTTAAGTGACTTGTTATTTAGAATCTCAAATGATGTTACAGGTGTTGGAAAACATGCTTCTATGGTACAAACCTAGTTAGAACAAGTTGCTAAATCACAAAGAGAATTGCTTGATGAAATGAATCACCACATACATGACTTTGTCGTTAGAGTTGCAACTAGAGGAGGTAAAATTACTCAGGACCCACTTTATCCTGAGGGACGCCCAAAAAGAATTGAACAAGATTCACAAAGAGTTAACACTGATGCACCTAGTCCTTCTAGGAAGAAAAAGAAAAAGAAAAATGATAGGACTATGCATACTTCTAGTGAACCTAAAATAGAAAAAGCTCCTGATAAAGTGTAACGCCCCAGATATAACTTTCCCAATTTGTACTCCAACTCTTGCCGTTTCCGGCGTTAAGTTATATTTATTTCTCGGGTTCGGGTCTTTGTCTCCTTGTGTTGTTTTCATTTTCATGCATCTCATATCATGTCATCATGTGCATTGCATTTGCATACGTGTTCATCTCATGCATTCGAGCATTTTCCCCGTTGTCCGTTTTGCATTCCGGCGCCTCGTTCTCCTCCGGTGGTCATTTCTAGCTTTCTTTCATGTGTGGGCATCAAACATTTCCGTATTGGACCGAGACTTGCCAAGCGGCCTTGGTTTACTACCGGTAGAACGCCTGTCAAGTTTCGTATCATTTGGACTTCGTTTGATACTCCAACGGTTAACCGAGGGACCGAAAAGGCCTCGTGTGTGTTGCAGCCCAACACCCCTCCAATTTGGACTCTCCTAGCTCCACTTATGCCTATAAATAGCCCCCCCCCCCCCCGTTTTCGGATCTCTCTCCCTCTCGAAACCCTAGTTAAAAAAAACAAATCTCCGCGCCGAGCCGGACACGTCCGACCCGGCCGGACAAAAATCGCCACCCGCCGCCGCTACGTCAGCACCCGCCGGGTCTCCCCCGCCACCGGCCCGCTTGGCCCGGGGAGAGCCCCCGAGGCCCACGTTGCCCGCCGCCATCCTCACCTACTGCGCCGCCGCCCCGCTTCTTCTCCTCCACAACGCCGGCCACCGCCCCGCCGCCGACGCCGGCCGCCGCCGCTGCCGCCGCGGGCCTCCACGCCGCCGCTCGCGCCTCCACATCGCCGGCGCCGCCCCCGTCCAAGCCGCCTCCTCCGCCGAGCCGCACCACCGCCACGGTCTCCTCTTCTTCCTCTCCGACGCCGGCAACCACGAACTCCGGCGAGAGCTCAAACTCCGACCAGCTACAGTGCTCTCCGGCGTGCCTCGGTTCCCGTGCCCGATCTGGATCTGGATCTGGAAATTTGACGGTTGACTTTTTAGCCCCGAAACCCTAATTTTACGCAAACTTTGACCTGCCATATCTCCGCATACGTAGCTCCGATTTGGACATATAGTATATCAAAATGTTCGCCTCGACGAGTACATCAATTCATTCCATTGCATCATTTTCATTTGAGTTCATCTTGATGCCCGAAATGCTGCTAGAAGGAGGCTTCGTGAGTTAATTGTCAGATCTGCTAGTTCATCTTAGACTTTTGTCATTTTTGCCATGATTATTGTGTGCATGATATGCCTGTGAGTCCTTCATATGTTTTGTTAAGCATTTTGTCTTCTTTCCAGAGGTGCAACCCATGCATTTTTAGGAAGTGTGTGGTGACTTGTGCAAGCTTGCAAAGTGAGGCACCCGGTAAATCTGTTTTCAGGGACTTAGTTGTTTTCACTAAGTCTGGGATTATCTAGTTCATGATGCCATATGTTCAGCTTGTTTCCTAGTGATCCGTGCCTCTTTTGAGGATGATCAGTAAAGGACTTTTGTTAATCATGTTATGCTCTATCCATCCATCTCTTTACTTGCAATTATGGAGCACCCTAGCTTGAGTCAATCGAGCTCTACTTTTGCTTCGTTGTGAATCTGGGCAGATCGTCAACTCGTTTGCGATATTGCCGATGTTATTGTAGTTGATCCGTGCATGCTATGCCATTGTTCTTGCCATGTCTAGCTAGCATTTTGTGCCTTCTTAATGGATGTATGCTTGCCTTGCCATGAATTGCACCGTAGTGAGTGCATCGAGCTCGTTTACATGCCTTCGTGAGTTATATTTCAGCATGTCTCAGTTTTCACTAAGTCTGAAAACTGATTGTGTTTGAGTTATGTTCGGGTGCTTGTTAGTATATTTTGTGATCCCTTTTGGACCCAGGTCACTTTGGGACTTTTGTTAAGCTGGTTGAGTAGCTCCATGCCATGTTCTTACTTGTCATAATCAGGTCATGTATCATGTTGTTTTGCTGCTCCGAAGAGGGCTTCATGATCTGAAAATTTCAGACAAGTGTTAATTTCACCAAGTCTGAAATCTGTTTTGCATTTGCGTTTTTGCCATGCTTGTTTGAACCTCATAATGGATGAATTGGCCGTGGCTTAGTGCTAGTCTTTTGTTAAGCATCTTGTGTGCATCCCTGCCATGTATTTTGTTGTCATGTTTGGTGGCTATAGCATGTTCATTTCGTTGCATTTAGATGCCTACTTGCTGTAAATCGCAGACCGGTGTCATATCTTAAAACGCTTGCCATTTCCAAACCGTAACTCCGATTCCGATGATCTTTATATCGTTTTCAAGCGATTTCATCCCCTATTTCCAGTGGCACACTTGGTTTTCCAAGTTGAGGCCAGGTTCATGCATTTCCAGTTGCACGTGGTTGATTGTATCTTTGTTGCTTGTTTGTCTTGTTTGGGTAGAGCCGGGAGACGAGTTCGCAACCGAGGAGCCCGTTGAGTTTGCTTTTGAGGATCCAGTCAACTCTGACAGCTTTGCAGGCAAGATGACCAAACCCTCGAAATCACTACTATCTTTGCTATGCTAGTTTGCTCGCTCTTGCTATGCCAATGCTACGATGCCTACCTTTTGCTTGTCAGCCTCCCAATTGCCATGTTGAACCTCTAACCCACCTTGTCCTAGCAAACCGTTGATTGGCTATGTTACCGCTTTGCTCATCCCCTCTTATAGCGTTGCTAGTTGCAGGTGAAGATTGGAGCCGTTCCTTGTTGGAATATTTATTTACTTGTTGGGATATCATTATATTGCTATGTTATCTTAATGCATCTATATACTTGGTAAAGGGTGGAAGGCTCAGCCTCTCGCCTAGTGTTTTGTTCCACTTTTGCCGCCCTAGTTTTCGTCATATCGGTGTTATGTTCCCGGATTTTGGGTCCCTCACGCGGTTGGGCTATAATGGGAACCCCTTGATAGTTCGCCTTGATTAAAGCTTTTCCAGCAATGCCAAACATTGGTTTTACCATTTGCCACCTAGCCTTTATTTCCCTTGGGTTTCCGGAGCCCGAGGGTCATCTTTATTTTAGCCCCCCACGGGCCAGTGCTCCTCTGAGTGTTGGTCCGAACTGAGCTGCCTGCGGGGCCACCTCGGGGAAACTTGAGGGTTGGTTTTACTCGTAGCTAGTCTCATCTGAGTGTGCCCTGAGAACGAGATATGTGCAGCTCCTATCGGGATTTGTTGGCACATTCGGGCGGTGTTGCTGTTCTTGTTTTAACCTGTCGAAATGTCTTGTTGTACCGGGATACCGAGTCTGATCGGTGTGTCTCGGGTGGAGGTCTATTCCTTCGTTGACCGTGAGAACTTGTCATGGGCTAAGTTGGGACTCTCCTGCAGGGATTGAACTTTCGAAAGTCGTGCCCGCGGTTATGGGCAGATGGGAATTTGTTAATGTTCGGTTGTAGATAACTTAAACGTAAACTTAATTAAAATGAATCAACCGTGTGTGTTACCGTGATGGCCCCTTTCCGGCGGAGTCCGGGAAGTGGACACGGTGTTGGGGTTATGCTTGCGTAGGTTGTTCCTCTAGATTCTCGCTCGCGCTTTGCCTCCTCTTCCCGCTCTCTTTTGCGTTTAAGTTAGCCACCATATATGCTAGTCGCTTGCTGCAGCTCCACTTATATTTGCCTTACCCCTTCCTATAAGCTTAAATAGTCTTGATTGCGAGGGTGCGAGATTGCTAAGTCCCTGTGGCTCACAGATACTATAACTCCAGATGCAGGTCCAGGTGATTCCGCTCCAGGTGACGATTACGAGCTCAAGTGGGAGTTCGACAAGGACTCTCAGCGTTACTACGTGTCTTTTCCTGATGATCAGTAGTGGTGCCTAGTTGGGGTTCGATTAAGGTCATTGTCGCATGTTGGGTTCTTTTCCATTTTGGCGCCGTAGTCGGGCCATGAGTGTTTGGATGATGGATGTTATTTATGTACTTTGATGTGATGTGGCGAGTGTAAGCCAACTATGTATCTCCCCTTTTATTATATATATTACATGGGATGTTGTGATGATTTCCTAACTTGCAACATTGCTTTCAATGCGGTTATGTCTCTAAGTCGTGCCTCGACACGTGGGAGCTATAGCTGCATCGAGGGCGTTACAAGTTGGTAATCAGAGCCTTCCCCGACCTTAGGAGCCCCATTGCTTGATCATTTTTAGCAGCCGACTTGTGTCTAGAAATATGTTTTGAGTCATTTAGGAATTATATATCGGGGAGCTTAGGAATTCTTTTTACTTCCCAGTCTCCTCATCGCTCTGGTAAGGCATCCTGACGTAGAGTTTTGACTCTTCTCTTCTCAAATTTCACTAAAAAAAATTTTAGGATCACGCGAGTATCTTGGAATCGTTCTGATGGCTTAAGATGAGAATACTATCTTGGTGCCTCCTGTCAGGGGTTTAGTGGAAGAGTCCCGGGGAGTTGAGCTCTGGGGTGTTGTCATCATAATTTTATCGTTGCAATTCTGGAATACTTGAGATATGTTCGCCGACATCGAAAATCTCTTTTATGCAGTTCGTTGGTGAGATAACCTCGACGCCACCCAGTACTAGGGCGGGAGTTCAGGAGTATCGCCATAACTTGTATAACGGATGCTTTTCGAAGGTTGAGGTAGATGGTTTCCGAAGGTTTCTTGGTTATGTGTTGAAGGATGGATACAGCTGGATGTAGGAATTGCTAGTTTGGGTGAGATATTATGCTTCCCCTGTATCCCCAACACCGGATTGCATAACCGGAAAGTTTTGGGAGTTTCATAGGTGGGAATTCTCGTACCTCTAGCTCTTCTTCCACGAATATTGGTTTGAGATTGGGATTTCTTACCGATTATTCGTTCTTGAGCCGTACCTTGTTGATTTAATTCTTCTACCTTCATTCTACGTAGCTTCGCAATTTAGGGATATGTGACCACTTCAAGAGAAATCCATTCGTTCATTTTGTTCGGATGTGAAGACTTTATGTTGCAATTTCCATTCCGTTGGTTTCAGCTTCATTTATCTGTCTGTGTGCTAATGGTGGTCAACCTCTTCAGGATGGCTCCCGCTAAGAGCACCAGTCAGAACCAGAATCAAGATCCGCCACCACCTCCTCCTCCTCCGGAGGCATGGCAAGCTGTGATGGCCGCAACCAATGCAAACACACAGTTGATCACGCAAATTCTCCAAGAGCACAATCAAGGCAGGCAAGGGAATCAAGGCAACAATCAGCACCACTTTGCTACACTGAACCAGTTCCTTGCTAATGGTCCAAAGACGTTCAGCAACTGTGTTGAGGCTTCCGATGCTGACGATTGGCTTGTGGATCTGGGCAAGCATTTTGAATGCAGCAACGTCAGGCCTGAAGATTTCGTCAAGTTCGCCTCCTTCCAGCTCAAAGATCAGGCAGCAGAATGGTTCCAGCAGTACAAGGATTCCAGAGGTGGACGTCTGATCACTTGGGATGATTTCCGTCAAGATTTCCGAGCTCATCACATCCCTCAAAGTGTGGTTGAGAGTAAGCGCCAGGAATTCCGCAATCTGAAGCAAGGCTCTTTGTCTGTCTATGACGACAACAAGTTGTTCCAGAAGCTTGTGCGCTTTGCCAAGCAGGATGTCCCTGATGAGAAGAGCATGATATATCAGTTCAGGGGTGGTCTCCGAGAAGAAATCCAGCTCGCTCTTGTCCTTTTTGAGCCGTTGAGATACGATGAGTTCTACAACATGGCGCTGAAGCAAGAGGCTGCTCAGTTGAGGTGTGATGCTTCCAGGAAGCGAGTTAGAGATGCTACTCCTTCTTCCTCTACTCAAGTGGCCAAGCAGCAGAAGTATTGGCTTCCTCCTCCTCCGTTCCGTCAGCCGTTTCAGCAGAAGAGCAAAGGTGGCAGTGGTTCTTCCCACCCACCCAACCCTGGTTTTCAGAACAAGTCTTCGTCTCAACCTCCAAGACCGAGTGCTCCATACCACCGTCCGCTTTCAGAGGTCACGTGCAACAAGTGCCAACAGAAGGGTCACTATGCCAACAAGTGTTTCAACCAGAGGCGTCTTCCTCCTCCTCCTCCTGTGAGATCGGCAAGTACAGCTGTGGTCAAGCATAACCCCAAGCATGCCAAGGTCAATATGGTGAATGCAGCTCAGGCAGAGGATTCTTCAGATGTCATCATGGGTAACCTTCCTGTTAATGATATTCCTGCAAAAGTTCTTTTTGACTCTGGTGCATCGCATTCCTTCATGTCATTCCCATTTGCATCGGAGAACAATTTTAGCACTAAGGCATTACATAGACCTATGCAAGTCGTCTCTCCGGCTAAGCGGCTGAGTTCTAGTATGGTGGTTCCGGATATTTCTATCTTGATGGGTGATTTCAAGTTTCTTGCTTCTCCAATGGTTCTTGGTAACTCTGATATCAATCTTATTCTCGGGATGGATTGGCTTTCTAAGCACGCTCAGCTTGATTGTGCAGCCAGGCAGATTCAATTGACTCATTCGTCTGAGAAAGTTATTGTCTTTGCCGCTCGGGATAATACCGTTCGTCTGTTTTCTCTCAATGAGAAGGGTGAAATGGATGCTATCTCGCAAATTCCAGTCATTTGCGAATATCAAGACGTCTTTCCAGAAGAGCTCTAAGGAATGCCTCCGCACCGGCCAGTTGAATTCGTTATTGATCTTGAGCCCGGCACAGAACCTGTGTGCAAAGGTCCTTATAAGCTCGGACCCGAAGAGTTGAAGGAGCTGAAGAAACAACTCGATGAGCAAGAGAGAATGGGTCTCATCCGGCCTAGTTCTTCTCCGTGGGGTTGTGGTGTTCCTTTTGTGAAGATGAAGGATGGTTCGGAACGACTTTGTGTTGATTACCGTCCATTGAACAAGAAGACCATCAAGAACAAGTACCCACTTCCCAACATCAATGAGCTGTTCGAACAACTCATAGGTGCTCAAGTGTTCTCCAAGCTTGATCTCCATATGGGTTATCATCAGATTCGTATCCGTGAGCAAGATATTCCCAAGACGGCTTTCAGGACAAGCTTTGGTTCATATGAATAAACTGTCATGTCTTTTGGTCTCGTCAACACTCCTCCGACGTTCTCTCGCATGATGAACTTCATCTTCAACGCCTACACCAATGACTTTGTTTTGGTCTATCTCGACGACATTCTGGTTTTCTCCAAGAACAAGGAAGATCATGCCAAGCATTTGCGTTTGGTTCTCGATAAGCTCAGGGAACATCAGTTCTACACCAAGTTCTCCAAGTGTGTATTTGGCTCGATGAGGTTCTTTACCTTGGTCATATCATCTCTGCCAAGGGCATTGCCATGAATCCTGAGAAGGTGTCTGCAATTGTGAATTGGGAACCTCCTCAAAACGTGAAGTAACTCCGCAGTTTCCTCGGTCTCGCAAGCTATTGCCGAAGATTCGTTGAAAACTTTTCTAAGATCGCGAAGCCTCTCTCAAATCTTCTCCAGAAGCACGTCAAGTACGTTTGGTCTCCGGAGTGTGATATTGCTTTCAACCCTTTGAAAGAGAAGTTGATCGCTGCTCCAGTTTTGACTCCGCCTGATGAATCCAAACCGTACGAGGTCTTTTGTGATGCCTCTCTCCAAGGTCTCGGTGCAGTTTTGATGCAAGAGAAGAAAGTTGTTGCTTATACCTCTCGCCAGTTGAAGCCTAATGAGAAGAACTACCCCACTCATGATCTCGAGTTGGCGGCAGTTGTGCATGCTTTGTTGACTTGGAGACATCTTCTGTTGGGAAGAAAAGTGGATATTTTCACTGATCACAAGAGTCTCAAGTACATTTTCACTCAGCCTAATCTCAACCTCAGGCAAACTCGATGGGTCGAAATGATTCAAGAGTATAATCCGAGTATCGAGTATACTCCAGGCAAGGCCAATGTGATCGCTGACGCTTTGATCAGGAAAGCGTATTGCAACAGTCTGATTCTTAAGCCTTATCAACCCGAGCTTTGTGAAGCTTTCCGCAAGCTGAATCTGCAACTTGTTCCTCAAGGTTTCCTCGCAAACCTTCAAGTCTCTCCTACCTTAGAAGACCAGATTCGCCAAGCCCAGCTTCTTGATGCTATGGTGGAAAAGGTGAAGATTGGTATTGCAAAGAGTTAGTCCAAGTACAAGTGCTACCGCCTTGATCACAAGGATACTCTCTTCTTCGAGGATCGAATTGTTGTACCCAAAGGTGAACTTCGTAAAGTGATCATGAACGAGGCTCACAATTCTCTCCTCTCCATCCACCCTGGGAGTACGAAGATGTATCAGGACCTCAAGCAAGCTTATTGGTGGACTCGAATGAAGCGCGAGATTGCTCAATTCGTGAATGAATGTGATGTCTGCAGAAGAGTGAAGGCAGAACACCAAAGGCCAGCTGGTCTCCTCCAACCTCTTGCCATTCCAGAATGGATGTTTGACCACATTGAAATGGACTTCGTGACTGGGTTTCCAAAGTCCAAGCGTGGCAATGATGCTATATTCGTTGTCATCGACAAGCTCACCAAAGTGGCTCACTTTCTGCCTATCAAAGAGTCGATCACTGCAGCTCAATTGGCGGAACTCTATACCTCTCGAATTGTCTCTCTGCACGGTATTCCTCAAGTGATATCTTCAGACCGTGGCAGCATCTTTACCTCCAAATTTTGGGATTCTTTTTAGAAGGCCATGGGCACCAACATCCGCTTCAGCACTACTTTCCATCCACAAACAAGCGGTCAAGTCGAGCGTGTCAACCAGATTCTTGAAGATATGCTCAGGGCTTGTGTGATCTCCTTCGGCATGAAGTGGGAGGATTGTCTTCCTTATGCTGAATTCTCCTACAATAATAGTTTTCAAGCAAGTTCGGGCAAGGCCCCATTTGAAATTCTGTATGGCAGGAAGTGCCGTACCCCCCTCAACTGGTCTGAAACCGGTGAACGTCAGCTGCTGGGTAATGACTTAATCACAGAGGCAGAAGAAATGTGCAAAGTCGTTTGTGATAACCTCAAAGCAGCCCAATCCCGTCAGCAGAGCTACTATGATAGTAAGCACCATGATTTGGCTTTCGAGATCGGAGATCATGTTTACCTCCGCGTCTCTCCTATGAAAGGTACTCGTCGCTTCGGTATCAAAGGGAAGCTTGCCCCTAGATACGTGGGACCTTTCAAGATTGTCAGCAAGAGAGGCGACCTCGCCTATCAACTCGAGCTTCCTTCAAACTTTGCAAATGTTCATGATGTGTTCCATGTCTCTTAGCTTCGAAAGTGCTTCAAGACTCCTGACCGCACAGACAACTTCGAGGACATTGAGATCCAAGAAGATCTCTCCTATCGTGAGTACCCAGTTGCTATTCTTGAAAAGACTGAACGCAAGACCCGTAACAAGTCAATCAAATTTCTCAAAGTCAAGTGGTCTCACCATTCCGACCGTGAAGCTACCTGGGAACGCGAGGATCACCTCCGTTCTGAGTACCCGGCGTTCTTTCAGTCCTAGATCTCGGGATGAGATCCTTTCGTAGTGGTGGAGTGTTGTAACGCCCCAAATATAACTTTCCCAATTTGTACTCCAACTCTTGCCGTTTCCGGTGTTAAGTTATATTTATTTCTCGGGTTTGGTTCTTTGTCTCCGTGTGTTGTTTTCGTTTTCATGCATCTCATATCATGTCATCATGTGCATTGCATTTGCATACGTGTTCATCTCATGCATTCGAGCATTTTCCCTGTTGTCCGTTTTGCATTCCGGTGCCTCGTTCTCCTCCGGTGGTCATTTCTAGCTTTCTTTCGTGTGTGGGGATCAAACATTTCCGGATTGGATCGAGACTTGCCAAGCGGCCTTGGTTTACTACCGGTAGAACGCCTGTCAAGTTTCGTATCATTTGGACTTCGTTTGATACTCCAACGGTTAACCGAGGGACCGAAAAGGCCTCGTGTGTGTTGCAGCCCAACACCCCTCCAATTTGGCCTAAAACCCACCAAACTCTGCTCCATCATCTAGAGCGTTCGATCACGATCGCGTGGCCGAAAACCACACCTCATTTGGACTCTCCTAGCTCCACTTATGCCTATAAATAGCCCCCCCCCCCCCCCCGTTTTCGGATCTCTCTCCCTCTCGAAACCCTAGTTAAAAAAAACAGATTTCCGCGCCGAGCCGGACACGTCCGACCCGGCCGGACAAAAATCGCCACCTGCCACCGCCACGTCAGCACCCGCCGGGTCTCCCCCGCCGCCAGCCCGCTTGGCCCGGGGAGAGCCCCCGAGGCCCACGTCGCCCGCCGCCATCCTCACCTACCGCGCCGCCGCCCCGCTTCTTCTCCTCCACGACACCGGCCGCCGCCCCGCCGCCGCCCCCGCCGCGGGCCTCCACGCCGCCGCCCGCGCCTCCACATCGCTGGCGCCGCCCCCGTCCAAGCCGCCTCCTCCGCCGAGCCGCACCACCGCCACGGTCTCCTCTTCTTCCTCTCCGACGCCGGCAACCACGAACTCCGGCAAGAGCTCAAACTCCGGCCAGCTACAGTGCTCTCCGGCGTGCCTCGGTTCCCATGCCCGATCTGGATCTGGATCTGGAAATTTGACGGTTGTCTTTTTAGCCCCGAAACCCTAATTTTATGCAAACTTTGACCTGCCATATCTCCTCATCCGTAGCTCCGATTTGGATATATAGTATATCAAAATGTTCGCCTCGACGAGTACATCATTTCATTCCATTGCATCATTTTCATTTGAGTTCATCTTGATGCCCGAAATGCTGCTAGAAGGAGGCTACGTGAGTTAATTGTCAGATCTGCTAGTTCATCTTAGACTTTTGTCATTTTTGCCATGATTATTGTGTTCATGATATGCCTGTGAGTCCTTCATATGCTTCGTTAAGCATTTTGTCTTCTTTCCAGAGGTGAAACCCATGCATTTTTAGGATGTGTGTGGTGACTTGTGCAAGCTTGCAAAGTGAGGCACCCGGTAAATCTGTTTTTAGGGACTTAGTTGTTTTCACTAAGTCTGGGATTATCTAGTTCATGATGCCATATGTTCAGCTTGTTTCCTAGTGATCCGTGCCTCTTTTGAGGATGATCAGTAAAGGACTTTTGTTAACCATGTTATGCTCTATCCATCCATCTCTTTACTTGCAATTATGGAGCACCCTAGCTTGAGTCAATCGAGCTCTACTTTTGCTTCGTTGTGAATCTGGGCAGATCGTCAACTCGTTTGCGATATTGCCGATGTTATTGTAGTTGATCCGTGCATGCTATGCCATTGTTCTTGCCATGTCTAGCTAGCATTTTGTGCCTTATTAATGGATGTATGCTTGCCTTGCCATGAATTGCACCGTAGTGAGTGCATCGAGCTCATTTACATGCCTTCGTGAGTTATATTTCAGCATGTCTCAGTTTTCACCAAGTCTGAAAACTGATTGTGTTTGAGTTATGTTCGGGTGCTTGTTAGTATATTTTGTGATCCCTTTTGGCCCCAGGTCACTTTGGGACTTTTGTTAAGCTGGTTGAGTAGCTCCATGCCATGTTCTTACTTGTCATAATCAGGTCATGTATCATGTTGTTTTGCTGCTCCGAAGAGGGCTTCATGATCTGAAAATTTCAGACAAGTGTTAATTTCACCAAGTCTGAAATCTGTTTTGCATTTGCGGTTTTTGCCATGCTTGTTTGAACCTCATAATGGATGAATTGGCCGTGGCTCAGTGCTAGTCTTTTGTTAAGCATCTTGTGTGCATCCCTGCCATATATTTTGTTGTCATGTTTGGTGGCTGTAGCATGTTCATTTCGTTGCATTTAGATGCCTACTTGCTGTAAATCGCAGACCGGTGTCATATCTTAAAACGCTTGCCATTTCCAAACCGTAACTCCGATTCCAATGATCTTTATATCATTTTCAAGCGATTTCATCCCCTATTTCCAGTGGCACACTTGGTTTTCCAAGTTGAGGCCAGGTTCATGCATTTCCTGTCATCTCTTGCATTTTGTATCCCGCATCGCATCCCGCATAGCATACCATCATTGCCTCTTGTTGTTTGAGTTTGCACGTGGTTGATTGTATCTTTGTTGCTTGTTTGTCTTGTTTGGGTAGAGCCGGGAGACGAGTTCGCAACCGAGGAGCCCGTTGAGTTTGCTTTTGAGGATCCAGTCAACTCTGACAGCTTTGCAGGCAAGATGATCAAACCCTCGAAATCACTACTATCTTTGCTATGCTAGTTTGCTCGCTCTTGCTATGCGAATGCTACGATGCCTACCTTTTGCTTGTAAGCCTCCCAATTGCCATGTTGAACCTCTAACCCACCTTGTCCTAGCAAACCGTTGATTGGCTATGTTACCGCTTTGCTCAGCCCCTCTTATAGCGTTGCTAGTTGCAGGTGAAGATTGGAGCCGTTCCTTGTTGGAATATTTATTTACTTGTTGGGATATCATTATATTGCTATGTTATCTTAATGCATCTATATACTTGGTAAAGGGTGGAAGGCTCGGCCTCTCGCCTAGTGTTTTGTTCCACTTTTGCCGCCCTAGTTTCCATCATATCGGTGTTATGTTCCCGGATTTTGGGTCCCTCACGCGGTTGGGCTATAATGGGAACCCCTTGATAGTTCGCCTTGATTAAAGCTTTTCCAGCAATGCCCAACATTGGTTTTACCATTTGCCACCTAGCCTTTTTTTTCCTTGGGTTTCCGGAGCCCGAGGGTCATCTTTATTTTAGCCCCCCACGGGCCAGTGCTCCTCTGAGTGTTGGTCCGAACTGAGCTGCCTGCGGGGCCACCTCGGGGAAACTTGAGGGTTGGTTTTACTCGTAGCTAGTCTCATCTGAGTGTGCCCTGAGAACGAGATATGTGCAGCTCCTATCGGGATTTGTCGGCACATTCGGGCGGTGTTGCTGGTCTTGTTTTAACCTGTCGAAATGTCTTGTTGTACCGGGATACCGAGTCTGATCGGTGTGTCTCAGGTGGAGGTCTATTCCTTCGTTGACCGTGAGAGCTTGTCATGGGCTAAGTTGGGACTCCCCTGCAGGGATTGAACTTTCGAAAGCCGTGCCCGCGGTTATGGGCAGATGGGAATTTGTTAATGTCCGGTTGTAGATAACTTAAACATAAACTTAATTAAAATGAATCAACCGTGTGTGTTACCGTGATGGCCCCTTTCCGGCGGAGTCTGGGAAGTGGACACGGTGTTGGGGTTATGCTTGCGCAGGTTGTTCCTCTAGATTCTCGCTCGCGCTTTGCCTCCTCTTCCCTCTCTCTTTTGCGTTTAAGTTAGCCACCATATATGCTAGTCGCTTGCTGCAGCTCCACTTATATTTTCCTTACCCCTTCCTATAAGCTTAAATAGTCTTGATCGCGAGGGTGCGAGATTGCTGAGTCCCTGTGGCTCACAGATACTATAACTCCAGATGCAGGTCCAGGTGATTCCACTCCAGGTGACGATTACGAGCTCAAGTGGGAGTTCGACGAGGACTCTCAGCGGTACTGCGTGTCTTTTCCTGATGATCAGTAGTGGTGCCTGGTTGGGGTTCGATTAAGGGCATTGTCGCATGTTGGGTTCTTTTCCATTTTGGCGCCGTAGTCGGGCCATGAGTGTTTGAATGATGGATGTTATTTATGTACTTTGATGTGACGTGGCGAGTGTAAGCCAACTATGTATCTCCCCTTTTATTATATATATTACATGGGATGTTGTGATGATTTCCTAACTTGCGACATTGCTTTTAATGCGGTTATGTCTCTAAGTCGTGCCTCGACACGTGGGAGCTATAGCCCCATCGAGGGCGTTACATAAAGATAATGAAGTTTCTATCTCTGATGCTGAAACTCAAATCGGTAGTGAACAATTACCTAGTGATAATGAAAAAGATAACGATGAGGTCCATGAACACTCTCAACTGAATGAAAAGGAACCAGATAATGATGTTGAGATAGAACCACATGTTGATCTTGATAACCCACAACCTAAGAATAAAAGGTATGAGAAAAGTGACTTTCTGGCTAGAAAACACGGTAAAGAAAGAGAATCGTGGGTTCAAAAACCTATGCCTTTTCCACCTAAGTCAACTAAAAAGAAAGATGATGAAGAATTTGAACACTTTGCTGAAAAGTTGAGGCCAGTCTTTTTGCGTACTTGTTTGACTAATATCTTGAAAATGCCTCCTTATGCAAAGTATATGAAAGACATCATCACCAATAAGAGAAAAATATCGGAAGCTGAAATCTCCACTATTCTTGCTAATTATACTTTTAAAGATGGAGTACCTAAAAAACTTGGAGATCCAGGAATACCAACTATACCTTGCTCCATCAAAAAGAATTATGTGAAAACTGCTTTGTGTGATTTAGGAGCTGGTGTTAGTCTTATACCTTTCTCTTTATATAAAAGACTTGATTTGAATAAACTCACACCTACTGCAATATCATTGCAAATGGCTGATAAATCAACTGCCATACCTATCGGTATCTGTGAGGATGTGCCCGTTGTTGTTGCTAATGTTACTATTTTGACTGACTTTGTTATACTTGAGATGCCTCGGGATGACAACATGCCAATTATCCTTGGTAGACCCTTCTTGAATACTACAGGGGCTGTTATTGACTGCAATAAAAGCAAGGTCACATTTCATATCAATGGTAGTGATCATACGGTGCACTTTTCGAAGAAACAATTACAAGTGAATGGTATTAATGATATTGAAAAATCTCCAACAATCACTATTGAAAGTTTTCAAATACCTCTACCTATTGTTAAAAATAAATATGAAATGCTTATTGTTGGGGACATCCATATCCCCATTGAGGTAACTTAGTGATTTACAGAAGTTCTTCGGTTTCATGCTATTCGAAAGTGGTTGTTAATAACACTTGATCAACCTTATTAATGGATCATTTTTGAGGGGTATGAAGTTGATGAATTTAGTAAGAACTACCTTTTATCCCTACTTTTTGTTTTTTGTTTTTATTTGTTGAATAAAATAAAATGCCATGTTTTGTCTGTTTTCTGAATTTCCCGTGCAATAAAAAATGACCCAAAAATAAAAGTTCTCAGAATGCTTTGAAAATTTAATACGATTTTTTTCTGAATATTTCTGAATTTTTGGTGCAAATAATATTACAGGGAGGTGCACCAGGTGGGGGCAACCCACCTGGGCGCGCCAGGACCCCAGGCGCGCCCTGGTGGGTTGTGGTCCCCACATGGCCCCCCTCACTTATCCCTTCATACCACATCATCACCTACCTCTAGAAAAAATTATCCATTGCTCTCTCTCCCATGTTCTTGCTCTCAAATCCGCGGATTTCGATCTCTTTGCTCGAAGCTCCGTTTCCGAAACTGTTTCGGGTGATTGTTGCTTGGTATGTGACTCCACCATTTGTCCAATTAGTTTTTTTAATGGTTTATATTTTGAATAATTAGCTACTGTTGGTGATGTTGTAGATGAGCTTGCATGTTGAATTCTTAATGTTCTAATTAGTTTGAATGCTTGCTATGGCCTTTGTGTATCTGTATGAGTAGTTGGTATCAATTTTGTGAAGTTTTGTTGAGAAAATTTTGTGGGCTAATAAATTTCAGAATTTTGTTCATAGGAAAACCATGAATATCTTTAGGAAGTTTGGCTCCAAGAAGAACTCTAAGGGTGTTATTGGGGAGTCATCTGATAGTGATCTCCATCCTCGGAGGTTGGCGGAAGTACGGCCGTGCGAATGGCCGCATACCCCGTTCATGGAAGAGGTTGGAATCCTGCAAGAGTTTACACAATATGCTGCTAATGCCGGCCTCACCGACTTCATCGCAGCTGAATGTGAACAGTATCATCTCCTCACAAACACCTTTGTTCAAAGTTTTAATTTCTTTCCTAGGAATAATCCTCCTGAGGTGCAGTTTAATTTATATGCTGAAACCCATCAGATACCACTTACTGAATTTTGTAACATATATATGCATTATCCCTACTGACGAGAGCTTAGTTGAGCCTAAGCCGGCAGAATTTGAGGCCTTTTATCGTACCTTGACAGTGGGAGATGAGAGAAGGGTGTCGGCTATCACTGCCGTTGGCTTGCATTTTCCTGCCGTTCATTACTTTGCTCTTTTTAATGCAAAATGGTTGCTTGCTAGAGAAAAGGTGGGTGCACTCAGTTCACCAGACCTTGCTATTTTACGTCTTGCACTAGAGGGCAACAACACTTATAGCTTGGGAGCTATTGTGGCACGTCGCCTCCACATTAATAAGTCCAAGGGTAAAATACATGGTGGGATTTTTGCTACTCGTTTGGCGGCTCACTTTAATGTTGAGATACACCTTCATGATTACCCTCTGACCAAGGTTTACCTAGATCGCGCAGCCATGGATCACCACCATTTTACTGATATCGAATCTCCTGACATCCCTATTCCATATAACCTGGTTTTTAGTGTGAGGACTCGTGATATTATTCCATTGTCTGCTCCTGCTTTCTTTGATCCTGTTGCCAGGGGCGGGTATAGGATTATGACTGCGGACATCATCGCCTACCGGAATGACCAGGCTACAGTAGAGGAGGAGCCTCGGCAGTGGGATGCGTGGATGCCCGCTCTTCAGAACCCCGACTACTATCTAGGCTATTGATCAATTACCAAGGTAGGCCAAAAGCCTAAGCTTGAGGGAGTACGTGTTTCTCACCGACATTACATTCATGTTCACACATCTCATTCCAGTTGTCAGTGTTTACACTTTTTCATTGTATCATCCATGCTTAATTTTATTTTCTTGATTTCTTCTTGTGTGTTTGAAAAACCTTAGAAAAACCAAAAAATTAGTTGTAGTTAGTTTACTTTCTATGCATGCTTAGTTGTAGTACTAAAAAGAAAACTCAAAAAGATTTCATTGTTCTTCTTTTGCTTGTTGGGAGCTTTCCCGTGTAAATAGTTTTCTCGTTTTTGCTTTCCCTTTTATTTGCTTGTTCAAGAAAACCAAAAACTCCAAAAATATTTCAGTGTGTTTCTCTGAATTTCTTTTTTTTATTTGAGTCTTACCGAGGAGAAGACCACGATGAAAATGTTGAGTGGCTCTCATATGAATAATTGTAGATCTAATAAAGAGCCCATTTTACCTTGTCTTCTCCTGTTGAATAAAATGTTTGTAGATTCCATCTTAGTCCACGGCACTCTTGCACTATTATTTTTTTCACATTGTTCGGTCGTGCAAGTGAAAGGCAATAATAACGATATTCGATGAACTGGTCATGGCAGAGAGAAACGAGTAAGAACTCGACTTGTTATATTTGTGTAAATATGTTTGGCCTGGTTTCCATGATTCAGCCCATTATAATTAAACATGTTTGCAATGACAATTAGAGATTATAGTTTCCCATGCCATGCATAAGTAGCTAGGAGTGGATAATGATTTATCTTGGATATCAACATTTCTCTAAAATGATTGTGATGTAGTATGATGATATGGTATCCTCCTCCGAATATTCGAGTGGCTTGACTTGGCACATGTTCATGCATGTAGTTGAATCAAAAACAACATAGCCTCTATGATATTTATGTTCATGGTGTTCATATCCTACTCATGCTAGTGTCCAATGTTACTTATGCATAATGAATGTTCATAACCGTTGTTGCTCTCTAGCTGGCTGCTTCTCAATCTAATTGCTAGCCTTCACCTGTACTAAGTAGGAAATCTGCTTGTACATCAAAAACCATGAACCCAAGTTATTCCAGATGAGTCCACCATAACTACCTATATGTGGTATTACCCTTTCATCCTAAGTAAATTTACATGTGCCACCTCTAAAAACTTCTAATAAATATCCTTTTGTGTGTCTGGATCGTTCATGGAATGACAGGAGGTGGTCGGTATCTTCCATGCTAAGCGAGTTATTCTCAGGTCGAGTGTTTATTCATTCGCCATCGCACGAGAAAAGGGCGGTAATATGGATGCCCAGTCCCGACCTACAAATAGAAAAAGCTTACAAATAATCAAACAAAAACTCCCAATGGAGTCAAAATCTTGACTTTTATTGCTTGGGAACCGCTACTAGCATGCTTAGCATGGAAGATATTGATAACTGATGGTCGTGAAGTAAATGAGAAGGGTGGATGTCTCAAAATATCATTTACCTATATTTTAACTTGACCTCTGGAACCTCTGCAAATCACTGCTTCCCTCTGCGAAGGGACTATCTATTTACTTTTATGTTGTGTCATCACCTTCTAAAATAAGCGCCAGAACCTGAGAGCACTTCTCTCATGCTTATGCATTGTGTGTAGCTAATGTTGGGTGCATCATGACTGGATCTTTTCTACCATGAATTACAATGTTTAGCCGCTGCTTGAACTTTGGCGGTGCTCTGGATTTATGTTTTGAGGTCTCAGAAAGGGCAAGCGAGATACCACTATTGTCATATTATATCATGGTTATTTTGACAACATGTTGCCATTTGAGATATCTTATTATTGCTCACTAGCTGATTGTGTTATTGATATGAGTTAGTATAATCTTTAAGAGTTATTGTTAGCATGGTTAGTTATAATGTTGGCTGAAAACCTAGGTGCTTTTAAGCTTATTTATGTAAACAAGAGCAAAAGAGTTTGTAAAAGTTTTTCTTTTTCACTTTCAGTTTATCAACTGAATTGCTTGAGGACAAGCAAAGGTTTAAGCTTGGGGGACTTGATACGTCTCCAACATATCTACTTTTCCTAACGCTTTTCCTCTTGTTTTGGACTCTAATTTTCATGATTTGAATGAAACTAACCCTGGACTGACGCTGTTTTCAGCAGAACTACCATGGTGTTGTTTTTGTGCAGAAATAAAAGTTCTCGGAATGGAACAAAACTTTGCGAGGAATTTTTATATCAATAAAGAGAATATGTGGAGCCAAGATCCACCGGAGGGGGGGCATCTGGGTGGGTACAACCCACCAGGGCGCGCCCCCTTCCTGGCACGCCCAGGTGGGTTGTCCCCACCTGGTGGCCCCGTAGACCTCAACCCTGATACTATAAAATCACATATTCGGAGAAAAAAATTAGGGAGAAAGAATTATCACGATCCATGAGACGGAGCCGCCGTCACCTCCTGTTCTTTATCAAGAGGCCAGATCTGGAGTCCGTTTGGGGCTCCGGAGAGGGGGATCTTCGTTCTTCATCATCACCAACCCTTCTCCATCGCCAATTCCATGATGCTCCCCACTAGGAGTGAGTAATTCCTTCGTAGGATCACTGGTTGGTGAGGAGTTGGATGAGATTCATCATGTAATCTAGTTAGTTTTGTTAGGGATTGATCCCTAGTATCCACTATGTTCTTAGATTGATGTTGCTATGACTTTGTCGTGCTTATCGCTTGTCACTTTGGGCCCGGGTGCCATGATTTCAGATCTGAGCTGTTTATGTTATCGCCATTATACATTGGTGCGCGTCAGTGCTATACAAACGGTTTTTGACCCCTTTTCGCGGCGGCATTTGGGACCGTCGCCAAGTGAGTGTGGGTGATAAGGTTTCCTTCCCACATGACCCAGAAACCGTCGGGGACATGGAGCAATGATCCAGAGGCTTTCCAAAATGTAATCGTGTGTGATGCAACACACACTAAATTCTTTCGCACGTGTGGTATCAGTGATTAAACGTTTCTAATGACACAGTGAAACCATACGGTCTGTCGTAATGAACCATTTGGGAAACAATATGTAAGGCACACGGGCCAACATATGAACTATTTGCGATTTGTGCCCCATCGCACATGAGTTGTCTGCGTAACCCATCTGCCATGCAAGACTCCATCGCACATGTTTCCCAACAATTACCTTCTGTGATAATGTTCTATCACAAATGGTTCAGGAGCCCCTTCACACACATACAAGTGCTGCAGACCGTTTGTGATTTGTTGGGTATCACTGACGGTTGCCGCAAGAGTGACGTGTGCTTTTCGTTTGGGTTCCAACACGTTTCCTTCAAAATTTATGACTGGGATTGTGTTTTACATTGGACATGGTTTACACCAAGTTCTCGTGTGTGATAACGCGATATCACAAATGATTCTGAAGACCCTACGCACACGTAGTTGCACTGCAAATCGTTTACGATCTACTATGTACCACCGAAGGTTTCGCTATGATTGATGTATGCTTTCCGATGTGGATCACAGTCACTCATTTAGTTGAACTGTAACACCCACGATGCGGCTATATCTCCCACGTGTCGAGGCACGACTTATAGGCATAACTGCATGGTGGTTTAGTCGCAAGTGGGGTAATCTTCACACAATCCCATGTACTGAATAAGAAAGGGATAAAGAGTTGGCTTACAATCGCCACTTCACACAAAAAACAAGTTAAACATACATCATCCAGAATACAATGAAGGTCCGACTACGAAACCAAAATAAAAGAAGAAAACCCAAAATGCTAGATCCCCGATCGTCCCAACTGGGCTCCACTACTGATTAACCGGAAAAGACACATAACAATGATCAAGATCTTCATCGAGCTCCCACTTGAGCTCGGTTGCGTCACCTGCACTGGTATCATCGACACCTGCAACTATTTGGAAGTATCTGTGAGTCACGAGGACTCAGCAATCTCACACCCGCGAGATCAAGACTATTTAAGATTATGGGTAGGAGAAGGTAGTGAGGTGGAGCTGCAGCAAGCACTAAGCATATATGGTGGGTAACATACGCAAATAATAGCGAGAAGAGAAGCAATGCAACGGTCGAGAAGCTAGAAGTGATCCTGAAACTACTTACGTTCAAACATAACGCAAGACCGTGTTCACTTCCGGACTCCGCCGAGAAGAGACCATCATGTCTACACACATGATTAATGCATTTTAAATAAGTCAAGTGTCAAGTTCTCTACAATCGGACATTAAAAAATTCCCATCTGCCACATAACCGTGGGCACGGCTCTCGAAAGTTTATACCCTGCAGGGGTGTCCCAACTTAGCCCATCACAAGCTCTCACGGTCAATGAAGGATATTCCTTCTCCCGGAAAGACCCGATCAGTCTCGGAATCCCGGTTACTAGACATTTTGACAATGGTAAAACAAGACCATCAAAGCCACCCGATGTGCCGACAATCCCGATAGGTGTCGCACGTATCTCGTTCTCAGGGCACACCGGATGAGCACTTCATACAACTAAAACCAGCCCTCAAGTTTCCTCGAGGTGGCGCTGCAAAGGACTCTAGTTCGGACCAACACTTAGAGAAGCACTAGCCCGGGGGGGTTAAAATAAAGATGACCCTCGGGTTGGCCAACCCAAGAGAAAGGTAATAGGTTGTTAGGCAAATGTAAAACCAAGGTTGGGCCTTGCTGGAGGAGTTTTATTCAAAGCTAACTGTCAAGGGGTTCCCATAACACCCAACCGCGTAAGGAACGCAAAATCAAGGAACATAACACCGGTATGACGAAAACTAAGGCGACAAGAGTGGAACAAAACACCAGGCATAAAGTTGATACTTCCACCCTTTGCTAAGTATATAGATGCATTAATTAAATAAGAGATATTGTGAGATCCCAACATATCCATGTTCGAACATGGAACAAACTTCAGCTTCACCTGCAACTAGCAACGCTATAAGAGGGGTTGAGCAAAAGCGGTAACATAGCAAAACAATGGTTTGCTAGGATGGTGGGTTAGAGGCCTGACATGGCAATATGGGAGGCATGATATAACAAGTGGTAGGTAGCGCGACATAGTGACAGAGCGCACAACTAGCAAGCAAAGATAGACGTGATATCGAGGGTATGGTCATCTTGCCTGAGATCCCGCAAGGAAGAAGAACGTGTCCATGAAGAAGACAAACGGACGTAGTCGAATGGATCCTCACGAACGCAACGGTAACGGAACTAACACGAAGGAGCAACACCGGAAAGAAGCAAACAATATGGTAAACAACCAATACATAAACATGGCATGATGCAAAACCAAGTATGATGCATGTCCGGTTTAAAGAGGCATGGCATGGCAAAGTGCACAAACAAAACTACAAGTTAAGTGGAGCTCCATATGCAACGAGTTGCATATTGATGAAACACCACATGACGTATTTAGTTCTCTCTTGGTTATGTACTCAACAATATTAAATGTTGTCAAACAAGGCAAGAGGTGAAACATAAGTAAACTAACTATCTAGTCAAATTTAAATGAGGTCGGAAATAACAAACAACAATTCCAGAAAATCCCCATATGCATATTATGAATTTGATACTGTTATGCCTTAAACATAATTTTAGAGTTGTTAAACATGCAACTTGAGTGCACCATGTTAAACTAGGCATTTTTCTACCCCATTTACATATAAAGTTTATTAAATTTGGAGCTACCATTATTAAGTTATGAAATAAATCATTTTAACATGGCATAAGAGCAAATTTAAACAAACAACATTTTAAACATTTTAAACATGGATGAAAGTTGCAAATTATGAAACTAGATGAAATTCTAAGAAAGTTACATATATAAAACATTTTAAACCGATGCACGGTTGGTGAGTTATTAAATGCATGATGTCTAGGGTCTTTTCTAGAAAACTGCATTCTATAGCTAAATCACAGAGGCAGGAAAAAAGCAACGGGCCGAAACTGGCAGTCCCAAAAGTGCACCAAGGAGGTTGCGGTCTGAGGTGGCTCACCATGGGCCAACATCAACTGGGCCGGCTCGGTAGGCTACAGCAGGCAGGCTGGATGCAAGGAAGAGGTGGCGTTGGGCCTGGCGAGGCCGGTTCAACGGTGCTAGTGATGCAGGGGGTCGAGGCACTCGTCCTCCTCACGCCTAGTGCAGGAGCAGGAGCCAGGGACGGTGGCGCCCGAAGTCAATGGCAGGGCAGCGGCGACTCCAGTACGTGAGGGCGGCGGGGAGGACCGGAGAGGAACGGATCCGGGCAGATCCCGCTGCGGAGGCTCCATTCCCGGCGACGGCGAAGCAGATCGGCAGCAACTCCAAGGCCATGACGACCTACTGCAAAGAACACCGGGAGAGAGAGGGTTAGGGAGAGAGAAAGGGGAAGAAGGAGAGGATAGGGAGAGAAAAAGGCGGCCTCGACTCATCACCGGGGATGGCAGCGGCAGAAGGCTCCATCTAGTGGGCGGCTGCGAGCGCTCCCGATCCCATCAGGATCGAGCGAGAGGGTGCGGGAAGTGGGAGGAGCGGGGCGGCTCGGTCGCCAGCAGGGCGGCGTCAGGCCCGATTCGGCCCGTGGTGGGCTTATGATTGGCTCCGGCGGGCCCTACACAGTGGGAGGCGCGGGGAGAACGCGGGGAAGGTGATATGGAGGCACCCGATAGGCCGGTGCGACACCTCAGGTGGCGGCGTGGCCAAACAGACGACACCAAGTGGAGGGACGGCGGCGGAGCGGGCAGGCGCGGAAATTGAGGAGGGTTGGTGGATGCAGGTAGGTGGAGACTAGGGGATGCCAAAATAGGAAGGAGGGTGTCCATTTATAGGCAGGAGGACCTAGGGTTGGGGGTTTTGCTCCGTTTCAGAGCTGTTCGATTGCCATCGGACGGTCCGGAGCGGAGAGGGTAGGTAGGTGGGCTAGATGGACTGTGTAGAGGGGCTTGGGCTGAGAGGAGAGGAAAGAAGGCAGCCCGGCAACCGTTTCTAGAGATCGGAAACATCCGACATTTTGACCGACTATAATGCTACTATAGTTAACCGTTGGGGCGTCGAACGGACTCCAAACGCGATGAAACTTGGCAGGTGGCCTATCTACACTATAACAATAGTGCATGACAACTTTCAACCCATTCCGAGAACATTTTCCAGCCACTTATACAAAAAACTATTTCGGACATGCCGCGGGCGCGTGCAAGTGTGTCTGGGCTCAAAACGGACAACAAAGAGAACTAGGGAACCCGGACGGATGCAAGTTTTGAAAACATGCAGAGGCAATGCAGATGATGACATTATGAATGTGACAAACAAGAAATAACATGACAATGACGACAAATAACTGGACGACACCTAGCGCAACAGTCTCGGGGCGTTACAACACTCCACCACTACAAGAGGATCTCGTCCCGAGATCTAAGGATGGCACCGAAGATAAACGGAAGAGGAAGAGAAGAAGTAAAACTAAGTTGCTTCTTGGACAAACGAGTGAAACCACAGACCTTGAGAGGTTGAACAAATTGAAAGAAAGAATACAACGAAGATGAACAAAGTTGAAAACACTCTGTTAGAAAAGAGGAACAAGGAACATTACGAGAACCTTGTGGGTTGAAAGACATGAATGAAGAGCTCCAGCATCAAGGAAGGACATGTAACCACTCCGGTTGAAACGGAATAAGCAAAGAAAGAACATGATCTTTGATAAAAACAAGATGATGGGTTGAAGAGAGCAACATCACAATGCCTCCGGAACAAATGCAAGCATGGAATCAAAAGAACGGAGGAGAAAACAACATCTTCTACCTCAAATGAGCTTGAAAAGCATCTTTAGGAGAAGGGTCGAACGGAGTTATTGGAAAACCAACAACGAAAAGAGTAAGCTTGTTGTGGACTTATGGAAAACATCTCGAAATCTTGAGGTGAAATTTTGACACTAACGAAAAACAATAGATTGGATTGATATCAACAAGGAGACGAGAAACTTATTCCACCGGGAGGATAAATGAAGAACTCGGGTCATTTATGAGCACCATAATTAGCAACAATCCTTAGGGAAAGCTTAAGGTGAAATATGACACAAGATAACTCCAACGAAGAGATTAATGGATTTAAAATACCTCATTCTTGATAACTTGTGAATCATGAAACACGAAGGGAAATTACCAAGAATGACATAACACCACCTCAAAAGATGAGATAGAAAGAATTGCACTTCGGTTGCAAATTGAAGAATGCTTAAACTCCTCAAAACAAGACATGTGTTGAATACCATGTTTATTTTAGAGTATAGCTTGGTGGATCTTAGCTTCGAGAGAAAACTTGAAGAACAATTAAAGAATGAAAGGAATCCTTGACGAACCACCATGAAGAAACTCTTGAAGAACTCCGGATAGATAAAAGAAGGTCGCAAGAAAAAGAAGCTTGTAAAGAATAAGATGAATCCTTGCATTGATTAAATGGAGCTTCATGATGATATAACCGAGAAAAACTTGGAACTCCGGAAAGAAAGATGAACAAATGAAATCAAGAATTTTGATGAACCTCCGGAATAAGGAATTAATCACTTGGATGAAACAAGAATAAGAATTACATTATGTGTATCCTTCACCAATTTAGATTGATGACAATCAACTGATTTTTCATACTACTTATTCTCGTAGAAAGGATTAAGAGAGATATAGCGCAAACTTGAGAAAGGTCTTCAACGATCCACCGGTAGGATTTGGAAAGCACGAATGCATTGATACGATAATGACGGAAGAGGAATGTTGAACGAACCACCATAAGAATTGAAAACGAATGAAGAAAAGATAGCGAAACACCGGGAAGAATAAGAAATGAACGAAGATACTTGAGAGAATTTAGATACAAGAGAACGAAGATATCATGAACTAATTAGAGGATATTTGAGAAATGCACCGGTAAGATTTGGAGAACGAGAGCTCAAAGCTGAGAATGAGTCATATTTGAAAAGATGGCCTTTAGAGGAAAGTAATGGAAACAACTCATGAAATGCTCTGGATGGGTGAAAAGAATAATCACAATCGAAAACAATTACGAGAGGATGGCATCAAGCGAGAATCACGAATCTTTGAGAGAACAGATAAGATTTGGAGGAAAACTCTTCTTTGGTCATCAAAATCCGAGAATGACAACGAGAAACACCATCAAGAATTGTTGAGACACTCCGGAATGATTAAAAGAGGAAAGGTTGAGCCAAAGATGAAAAGAATTTGAAAGCGATATTGGAGAAGGAATATGACCGATGATAATTCATTCTTACGTCAAACATTGAAAAAGAATTTGAGAATAACTCTGGAAAAATTAGAAGAGTCAGATAAGATTCTGGGGAAAGACCTGTGGGTTAGGGCCCACTAAAAGGAAGCACCATTGAAAAGATTTCTTGAAAAGAGAGATTGCATCGGTTGAATTAAATGGCTTGAATGAGATAAGAACCTCGGAATAGCTTGAACGGATGGAGGAGGGAAGCACGAAACTCCTTAGATATCCTTAGCACTCCGGCAGCAATGAATAGCGAGATGTTAATGATTAAGAGGTGCACCGGCATAAGAAAACATTTGAAATGAGGAAAGGATATGACCGACAAAGCTTGAATTGAATCCACCAGAGAAGAAAAGAGAACGAAGAATAATAAACTTGAAGCTCCGTTAGTATCTTCCTGAGAATCACCGGATAAGAACATTGACGAAAAATAATGGAGAGGCTTCCCATCAATAAAAGGATACTTGAATAAGAAATCTGAGTCCTTGAAGAAAAGGGGTGGGAGGGCGGGAAAGAACAAAGACAACTTGGGATGGATGAAACGAACACCATTGCAACAAACTGAGAATTGATCTAGCAAATATTGAAAGTATAGGATTAACTTCAAGAGAAGCACATCGGTTGGAAAAGAATTGGCATGACCATATTGATGATCAAGAACGATTAGCACTCCCATATAAATATGAGAACACCGCTTAGGAAAGGTATGGAATCAACACTTGACTTCGAAGCAACTGGAATATCACAAACCAAAACAAAACAAAGGATTGGCTTGCAAAATAAGCCGGAACAAACATATGATAGATCCCATATCGTATCATGTGTCTGTTGGAATGATATCCTACATGATACTTGAATTCCCACTTATAAACTCCCGAAACTTTCTGGTTATGCAATCAGGTGTTGGGGATACTGGGGAAGCATAATATCTCACCCAAACTAACAATCCCTACATCCAGCTGTTTCCATCCTTCAACACATAACCAACAAAACTTCGGAAATCATGTACCTCAACCTTCGAAAAGCATCCGTTATACGAGTTATGGCAATACTCCCGAACTCTCGACCCAGTACTGGGTGGCGTCGAGGTTATCTCAAAAACAACTGCATAAAAGAGATTTTCGATGTCGGCGAACTCAGTTATTCCAGAACTGCAATGATAACATTGTGACGACAACACCTCGGAGCTCAACTCCCTGGGACACTGCCACAACCACTAAATGTTAGGAGGCACCAAGAACAATGTTCTCGTCACAAGACTATCAGAATGATTCCAAGATACCCGCGTGACCCTAAAAATCGTGAAATTTGAGGAGAGGAGAGTCAAAACTTCTACGACGGGAGACCTCACCAGAGCGACGTAGGGACCGAGGATTAAAAATAATCCTACTCTCCGATATATATAATCCTAAGACTCAAAACATTTTGCTCTAGACTCAACAACGTCAGCGATTCGATCAAGCAGGGGGCTCCTAAGTCGAGGATGGCTCTGATTACCAACTTGTAACACCCACGATGCGGCTATATCTCCCACGTGTCGAGGCACGACTTAGAGGCATAACCGCATGGTGGTTTAGTCGCAAGTGGGGTAATCTTCACACAATCCCATCTACTGAATAAGAAAGGGATAAAGAGTTGGCTTACAATCGCCACTTCACACAAATAACAAGTTAAACATACATCATCCAGAATAGAATCAAGGTCCGACTACGGAACCAAAATAAATGAAGAAAACCCCAAATGCTAGATCCCCGATCGTCACAACTGGGCTCCACTACAGATCAACCGGAAAAGACACATAACAACGATCAAGATCTTCATCGAGCTCCCACTTGAGCTCGGTTGCGTCACCTGCACTGGTATCATCGGCACCTGCAACTGTTTGGAAGTATCTATGAGTCACGAGGACTCAACAATCTCACACCCACGAGATCAATACTATTTAAGCTTATGGGTAGGAGAAGGTAGTGAGGTGGAGCTGCAGCAAGCAATAAGCATATATGGTGGCTAACATACGCAAATAAGAGCGAGAAGAGAAGCAACACAACGGTCGAGAAGCTAGAAGTGATCAAGAAGTGATCCTGAAACTACTTACGTTCAAACATAACGCAAGACCGTGTTCACTTCCCGGACTCCGCCGAAAAGAGACCATCACGGCTATACACGCGGTTGATGCATTTTAAATAAGTCAAGTGTCAAGTTCTCTACAGCCGGACATTAACAAATTCCCATCTGCCAAATAACCGCGGACACGGCTCTCAAAAGTTTATACCCTGTAGGGGTGTCCCAACTTAGCCCATCACAAGCTCTCACGGTCAACAAAGAATATTCCTTCTCCCAAAAAACCCGATCAGTCTCGAAATCCCAGTTACAAGACATTTCGACAATGGTAAAACAAGACCATCAAAGCCGCCCGATGTGCCGACAATCCCGATAGGAGTCGCACGTATCTCGTTCTCAGGGAACACCGGATGAGCACTCCGTACAACTAAATCCAGCCCTCAAGTTTCCCTGAGGTGGCGCTGCAAAGGACTCTAGTTCGGACCAACACTTAGAGAAGCACTGGCCCGGGGGGGTTAAAATAAAGATGACCCTCGGGTTGGCCGACCCAAGGGAATGGTAATAGGTTGTTAGGCAAATGTAAAACCAAGGTTGGGCCTTGCTGGAGGAATTTTATTCGAAGTGAACTGTCAAGGGGTTCCCATAACACCCAACCGCGTAAGGAACGCAAAATCAAGGAACATAACACCGGTATGACGGAAACTAAGGCGGCAAGAGTGGAACAAAACACCAGGCATAAGGCCGAGACTTCCACCCTTTGCCAAGTATATAGATGCATTAATTAAATAAGAGATATTGTGATATCCCAACATATCCATGTTCCAACATGGAACAAACTTCAACTTCACCTGCAACTAGCAACGCTATAAGAGGGGTTGAGAAAAAGCGGTAACATAGCCAAACAATGGTTTGCTAGGATTTTGGGTTAGAGGCTTGACATGGCAATATGGGAGGCATGATATAACAAGTGGTAGGTACCGCAAGATAGAGATAGAGCGAACAACTAGCAAGCAAAGATGGAAGTGATATCTTGGGTATGGTCATCTTGCTTGAAATCCCACAAGGAAGAAGAATGAGTCCATGAAGAAGAAAAATGGACGTAGTCGAACGGATCCTCACAAACGCAACGATACCAAAACTAACACGAAGGAGCAACTCCAGAAAGAAGCAAACAACATGGTAAACAACCATCACATAAACATGGCATGATGCACAACCAAGTATGATGCATGTCCACTTTAAAGAGGCATGTCATGGCAAAGTACACAAACAAAACTACAAGTTAAGTGGAGCTCAATATGCAACGAGTTGCATATTGACGAAACACCACATGACGTATTTAGTTCTCTCTTGGTTATGTACTCAACAATATTAAATGTTGTTAAACAAGGCAAGAGGTGAAATATAAGTAATCAAACTATCTAGTCAAATTTAAATGAGGCCGGAAATAACAAACACCAATTCCAGAAAATCCCCATATGCATATTATGAATTTGGTATTGTTCTGCCCTAAACATTATTTTAGAGTTGTTAAACATGCAAGATGAGTGCACCATAGAACCAACATTGTGTCAGAAATGATCTTTGTTGTAGTGGACTAGCAAACCATGATGACCTTCTGACATTAGATCCATGCAATACTCATGTAACCTGCGGCAACTGGAGATGCACTCATCAAAGTATTCGCCAACAAGAAATGGCTAGCCATGGATGTAATAGGATGCTTGAAGTACGTCTGCTTTACTTTTAGCAAGCAACAAACATACTTCTTCATCATCCATGTCGTCAGAAATAATATTACTCCCCGATTCGAACAAGCTGTTGTTAATTTGGTTCCGGGCGATGAGTGATTTAAGTAAGAGGCAATCATTCTCTCTCCTCTTCTCTTTTCCTGCTGCGCTTCCTTGGGGTGTAGCCTTTTTGGCCACTTCCTTCTTGGTACTTGAAGCACTTCTGGCAGAGCATCTGGTTGCCTGCAAGGTAGACTGCCGAGCAGACGGTGAATCTTGGACGGACTGCTTAGCAGACGGCTTATCTATGCTGGACCGCTGAGCTGGTTGTGCTACTGTGATGGACTGCTGGGCTATAGTAGTAGAGGCATCGGACTACTGACCATGCGTTGAAGCTATGTCGGGTTTCTACGAAGGTGGTGCCAACTTGTCGGTGTGCTAAGGAGGTTGTGCCAACGTGTTGGTTTGTTGAGCAGGAAGTGCTGACACATTGGTATACTGATCACGTGACTGCGAACTGAAGGACTGATGACATGTCAGTTCTGGACCTACAGACTGCTTAGAAGGCGATTCCGAAGCATCAGACTGCTTAGCAGTCCGTTCCACCAGGTTGGTCTGCTGAGCATGTGCTGCAGTTGGGTCTCCCCCCGCTGCTTCAGCTGCCGGCATCTGAACCGGTGGTGCGTCTTCAGCAGTTGTAGGCCTTGCCACTGGCTGCTTTGGGGCAGAGGATGACATGGCCTGTACGCCACAAAGTTAGGCCGGCTGATCACATGTTGATGCATCAGCCCACGAGAGTTGTTGTGGCAAGGAGAGCATCACCGGTTGAGGGGAAACAGTGGTTGCTCTTGGCGGGGCTTCAGGGATATCATCGATGAACTCTATTTCCTTTGTGGCCACTGGATGTGATATAAGAGTGTTTCTCCCAAGGTCCTTTGCTCATCGAAGTCTCCTAGGACATTCTTCAAGGCAAATTCATCGAATCCAGGCTTTACTTTAGTCGCGTAGCACTTCACACAGCCCGGCTTCAATGGCACATTGTCCAACAAGAGGCCATCATCCAAGAAGGGTGGGCAAACCCAAGCTGTTGCACATTTTAATGTACCTTCATAATGTGTAAGCACGCCCTTCAGTCTGTCTTTCACAGATAGATCAGATATAGCATCATCACGAGCAGCTGCAGTCTCAGTGTCGCTGGGGTCAGCTGATGCACATCTACTCTTGTCCAGTGTTGTCGCGTAATAAGCAGCATCCTCCATGCACGACTCCCCTCCCATCTATTGACTATCTGTCAGTGTTAGAGTCTTCTGCATCATCATTGACTCCTTAACATCCTTTCGAATAGTCGGATAAATCTCCTTCCTCAAGCTTTCATACAATGCATTCTACTTCATTTCACTCCTCGCTTTTTTCATGCCGAGCCTCTCTTCTTTGTTGAGTGTGAAAGCCCTCTTGTGCGGGACATTAACACCTATACCCCTTCCACGGCCAGGGGGGCTCTTTTGTTTCCAGAGCAACAGACAGAATGTCACATGGCCCTGAGTTCCTGTAGAACCTTCCAGGGATCTTGGAAGCCTCTAACATCACTTGATACAGTTCGGCGTCACGTGAGTCTTCAAAGTAATAAGTTCCGTCATCATGCCTCTTTGCACGTGCCCGCAAGTAGTCTCTGGCGCATTGGCCCCTGATTTCACTAAAGGCCAGATTCCCACCTGCCGCTACTGCTTCTTTGTCCTCCTGGTCCCATATCAGTTTCATGTCATAGTATCCTGCCACACCCATATGGTGGGGGTGTATGTTCTTCTTCTGAAGTTCCGATTGCTTGAAACTCTTCTCAGCAAACTCTTAGTTGCCCTGGCCCTTTTGAATTCTGCCCAGTCTGCCTTTGTAATTTGGGGGTATGCGGGGATTGGGTCCTTGCCTTCACTCAAGTACTTCTTGTACAGCACGTGCTTCTAGTTTCTCCAAGCATCCCTAGCCTTCTTCAGTGCAGCATGTTCCACCTGCATTCTCCATTGCTCTGGAACGTTGAAGTAATCCATGATCTCCTGGACTATCCTTCGTCGTGTTTCTGTGTCAGCCTTCCGAAACCCCGGCAGATTAATGTTGAGCCTTGACCTGCCAACAAATCCACACACACTCCTGAACCTCATGTGTGCTTTATCTGGTTTAGTTGGAGCCCAAGACTTTAAATCAATCTCGGTTACCTCATTTACACCTTTAGGCTGGTGTGTGGGCTTCCTTGGAGCGTACCACTGTGCCCTAACCGGAAGGGTAATTACTGCAGCTCTATCTCGTTCAAGATTACTTGATCCCTCACAATCTGCTGTACACCTAGGGTTGTCTGAATCAGATGAAGATACATCGCCAGAAGCATGAGTGATGTCGCTGCTACTCGACATCTATAGGGAACACATGCGAAACTTAGGAAAGGAGGATAAGCATAAAACTAACAACTCGGTATCAACCTTTCTAAACATGCCATGCAATAATTTAGAAAATGTACGGCTAATTTGTTAAGTTTGTGTGACTCGGGCGCGCGCGATATGTAAATAGGCAGTAACTTATTGGAACAAATACAGCTTATATGCAGTAAGGAAGGTAGATAATGAGCATATATACGCTATCTGTTATTTTATAGCCAATATGGGAACATACGTAATGGAATAGGAAGAGCGATTGCGAGGAAATATGCCTCACCGTGATGGAGGCAGTAACTAACATGCTTCTTAATGCAAACCCAGCGGACCACAGGAGAGGCGAGGGTTACTACATCGATATGCTCGAGAGTGGCTGGTGATACGTCTCCAACGTATCTATATTTTTTATTGTTCCATGCTATATTATATCCTGTTTTTGACATTATTGGGCTTTATTATACACTTTTATATTATTTTTGGGACTAACCTATTAACCGGAGGCGCAGCCCAGAATTGCAGATTTTTGCCTATTTCAGAGTTTCGCAGAAAAAGAATATCAAATGGAGTCCAAACGGAATGAAACCTTCGGGAACGTGATTTTCGGAACGAACATGATCCAGATGACTTGGAACCTACGTCAAGCAATCAACCAGGAAGGCACGAGGTAGGGGGGCGCGCCTACCCCCCCCCCCCCAGGCGCGCCCTCCACCCTCGTGGGGCCCATGTTGCTCCACCGACATACTCCTTCCTCCTATATATACTTACGTACCCCCAAACTACCAGATACGGAGCCAAAACCCTAATTCCACCACCGTAACTTTCTATATCCACGAGATCCCATCTTGGGGCCTTTACCGGAGCTATCGATCACGGAGGGCTTCTACATCAACACCATAGCCTCTCCGATGAAGCGTGAGTAGTTTACTTCAGACCTACGGGTCCATAGTTATTAGCTAGATGGCTTCTTCTCTCTTTTTGGATCTCAATACAAAGTTCACCCCCTCTCTTGTGGAGATCTATTCGATGTAATATTCTTTTGTGGTGTGTTTGTTGAGACTGATGAATTGTGGGTTTATGATCAAGTTTATCTATGAACAATATTTGAAACTTCTCTGAATTCTTTTATGTATGATTGGTTATCTTTGCAAGTCTCTTCGAATTATCAGTTTGGTTTGGCCTACTAGATTGATCTTTCTTGCAATGGGAGAAGTGCTTAGCTTTGGGTTCAATCTTGTGGTGTCCTTTCCCAATGACAGTAGGGGCAGCAAGGCATGTATTGTATTGTTGCCATCGAGGATAACAAGATGGGGTTTATATCATATTGCATGAGTTTATCCCTCTACATCATGTCATCTTGCTTAAAGCGTTACTCTATTCTCTTGAACTTAATACTCTAGATGCATGTTGGATAGCAGTCGATGTGTGGAGTAATAGTAGTAGATGCAGGCAGCAGTCGGTCTACTTGTCTCGGGCGTGATGCCTATATACATGATCATACCTAGATATCCTCATAACTATGCTCAATTATGTCAATTGCTCAATAGTAATTTGTAAACCCATTGTAACACTTATGCTCTCGAGAGAAGCCTCTAGTGAAACATATGGCCCCCGGGTCTATTTTCCATCATATTAATCTTCCAATACTTAGTTATTTCCTTTGCCATTTATTTTTCTTGCATCTTTATTTCTCTTTATTATAAAAATACCAAAAATATTATCTTATCATATCTATCAGATCTCACTCTTGTAGGTGACCGTGAAGGGATTGACAACCCCTTTATCGCGTTGGTTGCAAGGAGTTTATTCGTTTGTGTAGGTGCGAGGGACTTGTGCGTGGCCTCCTACTGGATTGATACCTTGGTTCTCAAAAACGAAGGGAAATACTTACGCTGCTCTGCTGCATCACCCTTTCCTCTTCAAGGGAAAACCAACGCAGTGCTCAAGAGGTAGCAAGAAGGATTTCTGGCGTTGTTGCCGAGGAGTCTATGCAAAAGTCAACATACCAAGTACCCATCACAAACCCTTATCTCCCGCATTACATTATTTGCCATTTGCCTCTCATTTTCCTCTCCCCCACTTCACCCTTGCCGTTTTATTCGCCCTTCTTCCGTTCGTCTTTCCATTTGCTTTGATGTCCTACTTGGCTCGTTTGCTCATTTGGTTGGAATAGTTGTTTATTTATTACTAAACAGAGAACCTAAACATCTATGGATCCTCATCCGCTTGCTAATCTTTTTCAGAGATCAAATTATGATGAACCAATTGCTAGTGAGTCTTGTGCACTAGATTATCTTTATGAAGTTTTGCTTAAAATTCGTGAATCTGAAAATTGTGATAAAGTACTTTATGGAATGATTCATGATGAATCTTTGAATAAAAATCATGATTGCAATGATGATAGTATAAATTCTATTAATGTCAATTGTGCTTATAATATGCAAAACCCTAAGCTTGGGGATGCTAGTTTTTCTATGTCTACTACTTGTTGCAATGATCATGATTGGGGTGATTCTTCTTTTGATCTTGAAAATTTATTTAAGACCCATGATGAATATGAGATTGATAATAGTGTTTGAAGTGTTATTGAAAGTGGGTTTGGAAGAGTGTCAACTTTAGATCCCACATATGTGGAGAATGTTCAATCTTATGAAAATTTTGATAAAAGTGGGTTTGGAGAAGTCATGACTTTAGTTAATGTTAATCCCTCTATTTTGGAAGAGTGTCAACTTTGCATGCATGTGGATCGTGTTGAAAATATTTTATGTGATAGCTATTTTGTTGAATTTGCTTATGATCCTACATGTAATTTTTATGAGAGAGGAAGATATGGTGGTAGAAATTTTCATGTTACTAAATTACCTCTCGTTATGTTGAGATTGCTATTGTTTCTTTCCGCTTCCTTGCATATGCTAGTTTTTGCTTGCCTTGATAATTTGTTTGCCTATAAGATGCCTATGCATAGGAAGTATGTTAGACTTAGATGTGTTTGTCACGTGTTTTATGATGCTCCATTTGTGCTTCAATTCTTGTCTTTCATGTGAGCATCATTAAAATTATCAATGCCTAGCTATAAGGCTTTAAAGAAAAGCGCTTGTTGGGAGGAAACCCAATATTTTTACTTGCTGTTATTCAATAAATAATTTATCTAGCCTCTGTTTTTTTTGTATATTTTGTGTTTAATTAGTGTTTGAACCAAGTAGAACCGTTGGGAAGACTTGGGGAAAGTCTTTTTAATCTTTCTGTAAAAACAGAAACTTTAGCGCTCACGAGAACTGCTGCCATTTTTATTTGACAAGTGATATTTAGTTAATTATTTTTTCAGATGATTAATAGATAAATTCCTCACGTCCAGAAATTTATTTTAGAATTTTTGGTGTTCCATATCTTGCGTTAGCTACAGATTACTACAGACTGTTCTGTTTTTGACAGATTCTGTTTTTCGTGTGTTGTTTGCTTATTTTGATGAATCTATGGCTAGTAAAATAGTTTATAAACCATATAGAAGTTGGAATACATTAGGTTTAACACCAATATAAATAAATAATGAGTTCATTATACCTTTAAGTGGTGTTTTGTTTTCTTTCGCAAACGGAGCTCACGAGATTTTCTACTTTAAGTTTTGTGTTGTGAAGTTTTCAAGTTTTGGGTAAAAGATTTGATGGATTATGGAACAAGGAGTGGCAAGAGCCTAAGCTTGGGGATGCACATGGCACCCCAAGATAATCTAAAGACACCTAAAAGCCAAAGATTGGGGATGCCCCGGAAGGCATCCCCTCTTTCGTCTACTCCTATCGGTAACTTTACTTGGAGCTATATTTTTATTTACCACATGATATGTGTTTTGCTTGGAGCGTCTTGTATTATTTGAGTCTTTATTTGTTAGTTTTCCACAATCATCATTTCTGCACACACCTTTTTGAGAGAGACACTCATGATTCGGAAATTGTTAGAATACTCTATGTGCTTCACTTATATCTTTTGAGTTATATAGTTTTTGCTCTAGTGCTTCACTTATATCTTTTAGAGCACGTTGGTAGATTTGTTTTATAGAAACCATTGTTCTCTCATGCTTCACTTATATTATTTTTAGAGTCCTACAAAACAGCATGGTAATTTGCTTTAATTAGGTTAGGCATTCAAGATTAATAATAAAATTTTCTTATGAGTGTGTTGAATGCTATGAGAAGTTTGAAGTTTGAAACTTGATAATTGTTTTGAGATATGGAGATGGTGATATTAGAGTCATGCTAGTTGAGTAGTTGTGAATTTGATAAATGCTTGTGTTGAAGTTTGTGATTCCCATAGCATGCACGTATGGTGAACCGTTATGTTAAGAAGTCGGAGCATGGTGTATTTATTGATTGTCCTCCTTATGAGTGGCAGTCGGGGATGAGCGATGGTCTTTTCCTACCAATCTATCCCCCTAGGAGCACGCGCGTAGTACTTTTCTTCGATAACTAATAGATTTTTGCAATAAGTATGTGAGTTCTTTATGACTAATGTTGAGTCCATGGATTATACGCACTCTCACCCTTCCACCATTGCTAGCCTCTCTAATACCGTGCACCTTTCGCCGGTATCATACACCCACCATATACCTTCCTCAAAAATCCCACCATACCTACCTATGGCATTTCCATAGCCATTCCGAGATATATTTCCATGCAACTTTCCACCATTCCGTTTACTATGACACGCTCCATCATTGTCATATTGCTTCGCATGATCATGTAGTTGACATTTTAGTTGTGGCAAAGCCACCGTTCATAATTTTTTTCATATAAGTCACTCATGCATCATTGCTATCCCGGTATACTGCCGGAGGCATTCATGTAGAGTCATACTTTGTTCTAGTATCGAGTTGTAATCATTGAGTTGTAAATAAATAGAAGTGTGATGATCATCATTCATAGAGTATTGTCCCAATAAAAAAAGAGAAAGGCCAAATAAAAAAAGGCCCAAAAAAGAGTAAATAAATAAAAAGGGAAAATACTACTATCCTTTTTTCCACACTTGTGCTTCAAAGTAGCACCATGATCTTCATGATAGAGAGTCTCCTATGCTTTCACTTTCATATACTAGTGGAACTTTTCATTATAGAACTTGGCTTGTATATTCCAATGATGGGCTTCCTCAAAATTCCCTAGGTCTTTGTGAGCAAGCAAGTTGGATGCACACCCACTTAGTTCTTTTTGTTGAGCTTTCGTATACTTATAGCTCTAGTGCATCCGTTGCATGGCAATCCCTACTCGCTCACATTGATATATATTAATGGGCATCTCCATAGCCCGTTGATATGCCTAGTTGATGTGAGACTATCTTCTCCCTTTTTGTCTTCCCCACAACCACCATTCTATTCCACATAGTGCTATGTCCATGGCTCATGCTCATGTATTGCGTGAAGATTGAAAAAGTTTGAGAACACCAAAAGTATGAAACAATTTCTTGGCTTGTCATCGGGGTTGTGCATGATTTGAATACTTTGTGTGGTGAAGATGGAGCATAGCCAGACTATATGATTTTGTAGGGATAACTTTCTTTGGCCATGTTATTTTGAAGAGACATAATTGCTTAGTTAGTATGCTCGAAGTATTATTATTTCTATGTCAATATTGAACTTTTGTCTTGAATCCTTCGGATCTGAATATTCATACCACAATTAAGAGAATTACATTCAAATTATGCCAAGTAGCATTCCACATCAAAAATTCTGTTTTTATCATTTACCTACTCGAGGACGAGTAGGAATTAAGCTTGGGGATGCTTGATACGTCTCCAATGTATCTATATTTTTTTATTGTTCCATGATATATTATATCCTGTTTTGGACATTATTGGGCTTTATTATACACTTTTATATTATTTTTGGGACTAACCTATTAACTGGAGGCCCAGCCCAGAATTGCTGTTTTTTTGCCTATTTCAGATTTTCGCAGAAAAAGAATATCAAATGAAGTCCAAACGGAATGAAACCTTCGGGAATGTGATTTTCGGAACGAACATGATCTAGAGGACTTGGACCCTACATCAAGCAATCAACCAGGAAGGAACGAGGTAGGGGGGAGCCTACCCCCCCCCCCCCAGGCGCGCCCTCAACCCTCGTGGGGCCCATGTTGCTCCACCGACATACTCCATCCTCCTATATATGCCTACGTACACCCAAACTACCAGATACGGAGCCAAAACCCTAATTCCACCGCCGTAACTTTCTGTTTCCATGAGATCCCATCTTGGGGCCTTTACCGGAGCTCCGCCGGAGGGGGTATCGATCATGGAGGGCTTCTACATCAACACCATAGCCTCTCCGATGAAGCGTGAGTAGTTTACTTCAGACCTATGGGTCCATAGTTATTATCTAGATGGCTTCTTCTCTCTTTTTGGATCTCAATACAAAGTTCTCCCCCTCTCTTGTGGAGATCTATTCAATGTAATCTTCTTTTGCGGTGTGTTTGTTGAGACTGATGAATTGTGGGTTTATGATCAAGTTTATCTATGAACAATATTTGAAACTTCTGTGAGTTCTTTTATGTATGATTGGTTATCTTTGGAAGTCTCTTCGAATTATCAGTTTGGTTTGGCCTACTAGATTGATCTTTCTTGCAATGGGAGAAGTTCTTAGCTTTGGGTTCAATCTTGCGGTGTCCTTTCCCAATGACAGTAGGGGCAGCAAGGCACGTATTGTATTGTTGCCATCGAGGATAACATGGGGTTTATAACATATTCCATGAGTTTATCCCTCTACATCATGTCATCTTGCTTAAAGCGTTACGCTGTTCTCTTGAACTTAATACTCTAGATGCATGCTGGATAGCGGTCGATGTGTGGAGTAATAGTAGTAGATGCAGGCAGCAGTCGGTCTACTTGTCTCGGACGTGATGCCTATATACATGATCATACCTAGATATTCTCATAACTATGCTCAATTCTGTCAATTGCTCAACAGTAATTTGTTCACCCACCGTAATACTTATGCTCTCGAGAGAAGCCTCTAGTGAAACATATGGCCCCCGGGTCTATTTTCCATCATATTAATCTTCCAATACTTAGTTATTTCCTTTGCCATTTATTTTACTTGCATCTTTATTTCTCTTTATCATAAAAATACCAAAAATATTATCTTATCATATCTATCAGATCTCACTCTCGTAGGTGACCGTGAAGGGATTGACAACCCCTTTATCGCGTTGGTTGCGAGGAGTTTATTTGGTTGTGTAGGTGCGAGGGACTCATGTGTGGCCTCCTATTGGATTGATACCTTGGTTCTCAAAAACTGAGGGAAATACTTACGCTGCTCTGCTGCATCGCCCTTTCCTCTTCAAGGGAAAACCAAGGCAGTGCTCAAGAGGTAGCAGCTGGCGAGCAAATGAAGACGGCGAGGTGCGGGTCATTGCGTGTTGGGAATGGCAGTTGAGGTAGGCTTGACGCCGAAGAGCGGGCACACGGCCGGGGTGAGCACGGGGGCGCCGGAGAGGGTTCTGCTATGGATCTGGGGAAGGGGAGCTGGCGATGGAGATTGGGTGGACTAGTTGAGTGAAACGCGGGCGGATGGTGGGGGGTGTTGGTGGCATAGGTGAAAAGGGTTAAAAATATCCCCGATCGCCGCACGCACAGAAAGGCCTATGCAAACGGTTGCCTCTAAGAGCTCGTGTGCATGAACAGAATAATTTCATTTGAAATGATGACATACTAATTTTGAAATGAAGACGTGAGTTCATCGTTTCGCCTCTAAATTTTTCCCATGTAAAGCAATCACAATTATACGATGGGTTTGATTTGCTAGTGCATTTCAGGTCTCGTGTGCTATATGTAAGACATTTTGGCATTTACCGTGCATTTTGGCATATAAATCAATTCCTAGCCGGACTACATTTCCTGTTGAAAGGGATGAGGATTGTCATTCGATCTAGAAGCATCCAACGGTGAAGAGGTACGATCCGTGGGGTTTGGGTTCTGGCCAATCAGAATGCACGACTCAGATCACGTGCGCAGCAAAGGGGGGCATCTGCCACGGTTTGGTAGGCACACGACTTTCATGAGTGAACCGTGTGATATTTGGAAAAAAAATTGCGAGGGGCTATTTGAAAACATTTACATGTGCTATCCAAAGGGATGAGGATCGCCGTTCGATCAAGGAGAATCCAACGGTGCAGATGTACGATCCGTGGGGTTTGCGTTCTGGCCAATCAGAACGCATGACTCGGATCACGCGCGTGGCAGATTGGGGCATCGGCCACGGTTTAGTGGATACACGGCTTTCGTGAGTGAACCGTGTGCTATTTGAAAACATTTACATTACCTAACATCATATTTTTGTTTGAATGAAAACATGAGTTCATCGTTTCGTCTCCAATTTTTTCCACGGTAAGGAATCACGATTGTACCCTATGGTTTTATTTTCTGATACATTTTACTAGGCGGCAGCCCTCGCTACCAATCTCAAACTTTGAATATGCAAAAAAGAGATCTTGTTTGTATGTATATATATAGTCGCAAGTACACGTGCGTGTTAGTAAGATCATTCGTGTGTCGTTTTGCGAGTTCTCATTCATTGTGCAAAAATGGGAAAAAACTTCAAAAAGTTTGGCCACAGGGTGCGGCCAGAGGCGTAGGCCTTGTTGGTATTTTAATTTCAGGAAATGCTTATAGAGTCCAGAAAAAATGAAAATCATTGTGTCACTGTCGCGTGCTCTCACAACCGCATGGAAAAAATTTGGTAAAGTTTGGCACAAGTTTTGGTGCTCATGCCTTCCATACCGGAGCATCTCACAAGAAGGATCATAGTTTCCTAAAGGAGATGCGGCACTTCGGAATACAAATCGTCAGTTACTAGCTAGCTACATCATTCCGACCCATTTCAGGTTGTCTGCTATGTTTAAGTCATTCTTTGCACTTACCTTGCATTGCATTTTAGTGCATATACTTAATTAAAGTCAAAAACCCTACTATACAACTACATGTGGGTGTTTTAGTTAGGCTATATATACTTAGGCTACTCATAGTGGAGAGTGTCATATACTAGTATATATATATATATGTGTGTGTGTGTGTGTGTGTGTGATACTAGTGTATGATACTACCTTTAATTAATTATAGTGCATAGTATAATACATAGAGTATAGTATCATAGATCATATTTATTGCCATGCATGACACAAATTAGCATCGCATTTAACATGATACGGTATCTACCTATATGTTACTCTAACCCTCTCTATATATATTTAATTCTTTGCCACATCAGCATACTTGCTATTAACGAGTGCATGACATCGTCGGCTATGATAACACCACTATGGCCAGCCTTATATAGTGGGGAGTATCATATACTATATATAGTATCATGCATATGATACTAGTGTATGATACTACATACGTACCTTCATAGTTCATATATAGTATCATAGAGTAGTATATATCATAGATGACCGTATTTATGGACATGCATATGACACAAAGTAGTATAGCATTTATTATATATGTTATGGTATCTACCTATGTTACTGCTTCTTTGTCACATCATCATATTTGCTATTCCCGAGTGCATGATACCGGCTATGATACCCCCACTATGGCCACCCTAAGGCTGGTCGTAATATGGGAGTATCAAGCGGTATTATGCATGCCAACTAGACTTTTTGGATGACGTGGCACACAGTTAAATGAGGAAAGAGAGGGTTTGGTATCATATCATGATACCGTATCATATTAAAATGATGTGCTACTTTGTGTCATCCATGGAAATTAATAAGGCAACCTAAGATACTAACTTATGATACTATGCATGCGTGCATTATGGAGGTATTACCGATGATATATTAGTATCATGCACATATACTCCCTCCTTTCCGGTTTATGGGCTTATCTCAAAATTTTAGTTTTTCCATTTTATAAGGCTCAATTTCTTTGTTCCCACATCACATGTTCAGACTCCAAGGTGCATTAGATCATTGCATGCAAGTATTAAGAGAAAATTGACCAATGCATGTACTTTATGCATGCATGTATTGCAATTAATACATTGGTAAACATAATTTTTTGAGGAAAACAAAAGCATTAATTGGGTGTTTTTCAAATTACAAAAAGTATTCCACCACTCACCATCTACCTTGGTTGGTGAGATTTTTGAACTGAGCCCTATAAACCGGAAAGGAGGGAGTATGATACTAGCTAGCTACCTCACTAAGAGCATGGTTAATAATACAGCCAACGGTCGACTATAAGAAGTTTCCATGTCATATACAGCCAACCTCTTAGCCAGCATGTACAATAATAAGTTTTAAATACATACTGGTTTATCAATAGTTGGCCCACCTTACATCCTCACAAAGTATCTTGGGTCTCCTGTTGCAGCTGGCTCTACTAACCAAGAGCTCGTTTCTCTTCTCTCTCCTCTTCTCTTTCCTCCAACTGATAAGCACATGTATGTTAGTCTATTCCTTGTAGCCTGCTTATTTCACTCTATTGTACTCGCTCTAAGACTAGCCACAATGGAGAGTAACATACACTAGTAACATACACATATCCCTAGACTATGTTACTACCTTTCATAGTGGGTAGTACTCCCTCCGTTTCTTTTTAGTCTGCATATAAGATTTGGTCAAAGTCAAAGTTTGTAAAGTTTGACCAACTTAATAGAAAAAAAATATCGACATCTACAATACTAAATATATATGGTGTGAAAATTAATTTCATGATGCATCTTACAATATTGATTTCATATTATGAATCTTGATATTTTTTCTATAAACTTAGTCAAAGTTAACAAAGTTTGACTTTGACCAAATCTTATGTGCAAACTAAAAAGAAACGGAGGGAATAACATAAATATGGTAACATGCAAAGCCTCATTTATTAGGTTATAGACTCATATTGCATTGGGACATGTGATGTTACAGTAACTAGCTAGGTTACTCAAACTACCTCTCTCCTCATTAACTCATTGCCACATAAGCAAATTTGTTGAGTTGGACTCGATGTTAGTGCTGAAGTTGCTCCCACTGTGGCTAGTCTAATGCATAGTATCATATATTAGTATTACATGTAGTACTTTATTTATTGTCATGCAGGACACATAGTGGCATAGCATTTATTATGATACGGTTTCATGATATGATACTTAACCCTCTCTTTCTTCATTTAATTCTATGACAGCTCATCAAAATTGCCTAGTTGGCATGCATGATACTAGCTATGATGCGCCCTTACTATCAGCCTAGCAAAGAAGGTGTACAGATCATTTGTGCGTCACTTTGTGAGTTTTCATCCATTTGTTCGAGAAGCGGGGAGAAGTTTCAAACATTTCAGCCGAGAGGTGTATCCACTGGTGTAGGCCTAGTTGGTATTTTAATTACAGGAAATTCAGATGGAGTTCAGACATAATCAAAATCGATGTGTGCCCATGGCGTGCTCTCACGACCCCATGGGAAAAATTGGTAAAGTTTGGTACAAGTTTTAATGACCTCTCCTTCCAAACCGGAGCATCTCACATGAAGGATCATGGTTTCCAAAAGGAGACGTGTCAATTCAAACTCCTGTGGCTGGTGACTTCATCGTTTGGCCTCATAAAACTTTCCACGGTACACAATCACCATTACACCATGGGTTTGATTTTCTGGTGCATTTCAGGTATCGTTAGCTATATTTAAGACATTGTTTGAGATTAACGTGCATTTTGTGCATAAAAATAAAATTACAACTGAAACTGCATGTGCTGTTGAAAGGGGTGGGGATCGTCATACGATCTGGGAGCATCCAACGGTGCAGACGTACGATCCGTGGGGTTTGGGTTCTGGCCAATCAGAAAGCACGACTCAGATCATGGGCGGGGTTTGGTCGGCACACAACTTTCATCAACGAACCATGTGCTATTTGCAAACTAGATTGCATATTTTTGTTCACACATACTGTAGTGAGATCAATTGAGTGTGCTACCTCTATGATATAATAATAATAACAAAAAACAGTTCATATTCATTGCCTGAGCTGACAGCATATCAAGGTCAACATATTAAAGGTTCTTACATCAACAGAAAACCGGGCATAACTCACAAATTCAGTACATGTGACAATTCTAAATTGGACAAATTAAGTTGTGGGGTAGGCAGAAAGACTAGTCTTATGGCTTAATTCCCATGTACATGGGGGAACTGGGATCATTAAGTTGACCCCGAATGAACTTGGATTTTATGATGATTTTACGCTTCTCTGTTACACGGGTGCGTGATCCCTTGGCTGGCAACTCATCAAATTCATTGTACTCCTCCTCATCGGCAACATCGTCGACACCCAGTACCCTTCTCTTCCCATGCATCACTACATGGCAGTTCTTATGCAAGGGGTCTTCCACAAAGAAAATTTGGGTAGCATCACTGGCAAGAATGAATGGGTCCGGGTGATATGACATCGTTGTCCTGTTAACACATGTCTTCCTGTACTCATCAATCCTTACCTGAGCAAGAGGGATCCATGCGCACATGAATAATGCCACCTCAACTTTCATATAGTCAAGCTCCCAAATCTCTTTGATGGTTCCATAGTATACCCTTTTATCAGCTTCATTTACAGTCATGCATTCTATTCAAACAGAGTTGTTCTAATATGAGGTCTTCTAATCATGTTCGTCGGTGTAGAACGTGTATCCATTTATGTCATATGCTTGGTACATCAACACCGTAGGTGATGGCTTTTGTGCCAACCATGTAGCAATGTCATCGATGGATCCTTGTGCCAAACGATTCTTCAGCCATTCGGCGTAGTTCTTAGTAGGCTCCTTCATCTCCACATCTAATGAAGGCACCATTGGTAAGAAGTTTTTCCGTATCTCCACCAAGTGTTCTTCGGCATAAGCACTGAGAACTAGGCTGTTAAGCAGTACCATCAAATGGGCTTTCTCTGCCAATTCTCCGGGTGCAGCCATTTGCGTGCCAGCAAGGACCGGCTTACCTTTCAGCCTTCCCTCGTGGCGAGAGAGGGGCAAACCTATAGGTCTTTATTTCATGTATTCAGTGCAGAACTCAACCACCTCCTCCGCGGTATAACCTTGTAGGATGCTTGCCTCTGGATGGTTTCGGTTCTGACAAAAGTGCTTCAATATTCCCATGGACCGCTCGAAGGGATACATTTGTGAAGAAACACAGGACCACAATACTTTATCTCGTCGACAAGGTGCACGGTGAGATGGACCATGACATCAAGGAATGACGGTGGGACAAACATCTCTAGGTTTGACAATATTCTTGCAATGTCATCTTGCATATGATCCAACTCTTCAGGATCTACAACTTTCTTCCATAGTTGGTTGAAGAAATCACAGAGGTCAATGAGTGTGTTTCTTATATCTTTGTCCATCGGATTGCTAATGGCCACCGGGAGGATTTGTGTCAACATTACATGGCAATCATGTGACTTCATGTGTCCCAACTTCATTTTACATGAGCTCACATCCACAAGACTTCTGATGTTTGCGCAGTAGGAAGAGGGTGTCTTAACTAACAACAAATAGGTGAAGAACTGTGTTGCTTCTTTTGTACTGAAATTGTAACTCTGGCGAGCTTTGATGAATTTGTCATCATCTTCTGCTTCATTCTTGCGTTTTGATTGATCAGCAAGCATACCGAGTCATGAACCGTCACCATCCTTTCTTTTACCTTTAATCTTGAGCAGAGTACCAAGGATGCTTTCACATACGTTCTTCTCTACGTGCATGACATCGATGCAATGACGTACACGTAGAATCTCCTAGTAAGGTAATTTCCAGAAATCCGATTTCTTCTTAAACACTTGACCCTTGGGTGTTTGTTTCACCATCAAAGGGTGGTTCTTGCCAAGCACAACATTAATTTTTTTAGCCATGTTGTGGACCACCTCCCCTTCATAGGGTCTTGGGCCCACACCTACCTTTGTCGTACCATCAAATTCAGCTTTCATCTTTCGGTATGGGTGAGTTTTCCGTAAGAACCTACGATGACGCAAATACACGGTTTTGTGCGAGTTGCAAAGTCTTCTGCTAGCTGTCCTATCCATGCATGTGACACACCCTACTTCTCCCTTTGTTTTATGCCCCGATGTGTTGCCTAATTCCGGCATATCTTTAATGGTGTGCACCAGCATCGCATGTAGATCGAAAATCTCCTCTCTGTAAGCATCATAACATTTTACAGCATGCGCATCTATCCACACTGTCAGCAGTTCTTCTACTAGTAGGTGAAAGGAAATGTCAATGTCATTTCCAGGTTGCTTCGGGCCTTGGATAATCATTGACATCATAATGTATTTTTTTCATACACAACCAAGGAGCTAGGTTATATATGCACAGAAGCACCGGCCATATCTGCTGCGATTGGTGTTCATATCGCCAAAAGGATTCATCCCGTAAGTACACTCCCCGAGCCTTATACTTCTAGGATCCTTGGAAAAAAATTCAAACTTCTTGTCGATTAATTCCCACTGAGCCCCATCTTACGGGTGCCTCATAAACTTATCCGCAATTCGCTCATCATGATGCCACCGCAACGTCTTTGCCTCTCTAGGGTTTGCAAACAAATGCCTCAACCTTGGAATTAAAGGCAAGTACCAAACAACCTTGAATGGGATTCATGTCTTGATCTCGTTGTCCAATTTATACTTGTCCTTTACTCTCCTGCGCTTGTATCATGCATGCTTGCATGTGGGCATGCATGCAAATCTTTGTACTCACCACGGTACAATATACACGCAAATCTTTGCATTCACACAAGCATGTATCTTTTGTACTTCAAGTTCCAATGGGCAAACAATTTTCTTTGCTTCATTCGTGCTTCTAGGGAGAACACTATCTTTCGGAATAATTTCTTTGAAAAGACCTAACATCTCTGTGAAGCCCTTGTCTGATAGACCGTTTGTTGCATTAAATCTGAGAAGCGCCGGGGTGGCATTCAACTTGGAATATTTCTTTTTGCAACATGGATACAATTCTTTCTTGGAGTCCGCATCAATGGTTGGCAGATCCTTGTACCAAATCATATCCTTTTTCGGGCCCTCGAAATCTGCAATCATAGCAGCAAAATCTGGCATATCAAGATCGTCATCATCAGTGTCGACATCTTGGTTTTCTAGTGGGGATTTCGGCTTTCTGGTGTTCCATTGGTAGCTTGACGCCTCTGCCCCGATGTTAGATTCAACATCCATGTGACACTGATCGGGGTTTAGCATCACGCTGCCCTGGGTATCTTCATCCATGACCTCCTCTTCACCATGTCTCGTCCAATGTGTATATCGATCCATGAATCCCCTAGAGACTAACTGCGACTGGATATCTGCAACTTCATGTGACTCTGTATTGGCACAATCAATACATGGACACAAGATGTAATCCGCATCACCAATTCTCCTCTTTGTACTTTCAGCCAAATTCATGAACTCTGTCACACCACTGATAAAATCTGCGGTTTTCCGATTCTTCATCCATCGAGATCGTTCCATCTACACCACAAAGATGGTAATTAAAAACAAAACAACAACATTAATACACGGATTAACTGCTACCCAAAGATGCATGCATAAATCACAAGGTTTTATTTTCATAATTACTGAGGGCGCTCCATGTTGTTATCCAGATGTGCAATGACAAAAATTAAAGGCCACTCAATTTACATGCAGAGTACTAGTACAACACTACCCTTAGGAATTGAATACCTTAATTAACCCACTCATGAAAAGAATACCTTAATTAATTATCCGCGTGGCGACCTCCACCCAGCAGATAGAGAAGCGTGATGCGGCGGAATGCCGAGATAGCAGGGTCGAGGAGCAAAGCTTAGTGCGACTGCCGCCTGAAGTTCGACCTCCACTATCCCGCCATCGACCGCGATGGATGTGCTTGAATCACGCCGCCACCGACCTCGAGGTTGAGCTCCTCCTATCTCCCGCCGCAGACCGAGGATTGACCTCCTATGACACCGCCACCGCCCACCGACCGAGGATTGACGTCTTCTCTGGTAGCCACTTCCTAAGCCACCGCCGCCATCTCTATATGCAGAGTTGCTGTTTTTTTATGGATATCCGCAGAGCGGCTGTTTACACGGTATCACTGTAACTTAATTATATGGACATGGTAGTACATCACATAGGTTATGTAACGGCAACCGTATCTAACCTACGTTGTCTTCTCACATGGTTTGGTGCGAAAATGATGTGTGACGTTGTAATACCTAACACAAATGACATGTATAAATAGTGTGTTGTATACAACATATAGTGCCATAAGTAGTTCCCGACCATTAGCTTATCCCCACAGATTCCCCATTTCCCCCAAAATACCTACATAGCCTCCAAATTCCCTCACGACGGCTGATGGTTTCGGTGCGGCTGCTCCTGCTCGTATCGCCACCACGACGGCGGTTGCCACGGAGCACTTGCCTAAGGTCATTAGAAGGTAGGTGTACTATGGATCCGAATCGTCCTGTCAGGTTCCAATCTATCCCGATATTTTTTAGCATGTCCAAAGTATAGCTCCTTGCCGAATCCGTCCTGAATGACACCCCTCCCCCCCCCCCAAGAAAGTGATCTGTCGCCGGATCCGGATCATGAATCCAGACTCTCGCAACACGAGTTTGACTCCGAGTTTTGCGCCACCCGAAAGTACCAAAAGCTGAGTTGTGTGCACGAGCACACACACGCTCGACGTGTATGCATGGAGGGATTTGACATTGGCAGGCGGCTTCTCAGTTGCCCCTTACATGTGACACCCCAAAATTTTGACCTTGTTTTAATAAATTAAAATTTTGCCAGGAAATTAAAACTTTTATTTTCTGGGCTCCCTTTTTATTTTTGAACCTTTTTCTCCCTTGTTGTTATGGAGTTTTTCCCCAAAGTGAAAAATTTTCAAATATGTTATTGGACTTGTTTAACCTCTCAAGAAAAACTCTTCTTTTATTAGTAGAACTAATTACATAATCAATTTGCTTGATTTTTATTTTCCTGAGAAATGGTTTTCCAAGGTTATATGGCCATATTTGAACTACAACCATTTGATAAATTCATTTAAAATTCCAACCAAAATTTGGAGTTGTCATGTGATGTTTTTTAAATCACTTTTATGCAAAAATATATTTTATTCTTGAAATATTTTGAGCTCTGCATCAATTTTTTCTTCTCTGGTCCAGAGTGCAAATTTTGCACTACAACCCATTTAAATATTTCTTTCTAGCCTCCACCAAAATTATGGGATGTTGGTAGTAGCTTATGATTCAACTTTATGCAAAAACCCAATGATGTTATTTGAAAATTTTGAGTGAATCAACCTCATTTTCATTCTGTTCCAACAAGTCCAACCCATTTTTGGATTTTATTTCATTTATTCTATTCCCCAAAACAATTCTGTCAATTATTTTAAGCCTAGGTGATTTGCAAAGCAAGTACCTAATTTCCTTTGAGTTTTGATCTCAAACCAACTCCTCTGGATAGTCCTTAGCACCCACAACCTAGAACCATCAAGAGCCACTCTTCTTCTTTTCAAAATTTTCAAGTTTCAGCCTCTGCAAGTTTGGACCAGATTTGTCAAATTTGGTGAAATTCATGTCTTCTCTGCTCCAAAAATTCTACCGAAATTCAGGCAGCCTCCAGGTGCAATGAGAGGCCACCCCACCAAGTTTTAGCTCAAGCAAAATTACCTACATACCAGAAACATTCTGTCGAACACCTGGCCGGCACTGTTACTGTGCACTTTCAGTAAAATTCAGAGTTTCAGAGTTTTACAGTGTCGTTTTTTGTCAGGGACTTGTCATCGATCAACTGTGCGCCCTGGCGCGTTGTGCTCGGCCTCTCCTCCCTGGCCAGAGCACCGCACGCCCCCTTGGACGGGCACAGGTGTCGGTGGCGGTGAGCATCGCCGGAGTTGGCAGCTTCTGTGGTGGCAAAGCCACCCGTGGCGGCCCGCAAGAGCTCGTGCCAGCTCGCAACGCCGTTCGGCGCTGCCCAACGCTCCCTAGCCCTCCGCGTGGCCTCATGCACGCCAGCGCACCCCGCAACACCGTCGCCGTGGCCCCGCAAGCACAGGGCGCGCCCTCTGCCGCCGAGGGGCCCGCGCCGCCCCGTTCCGTCGAAACCCACTCAAGCTCCTAACCCAAGTCCGTTTAGCATCTGGATGGGACCAGTAGACCTCCGCGATGACGCCCACCTCCCTAATCTCCCCGACCAAGCACTGCGTCGCCGTAACCATTGTCGGAGATCCCCCGTTCACGGCCACCGCCTCGGATCGCCTATAAAAAGGGGCCCCAAGCTCGCTCTCGAGCACGCACCACCACTGCACCCCACAAACACCCCGCCAAGCCACTAGGAGGACCTCGAGGAGGTCTCCTCCCCCAACCCTGGCCGCCCCGATCCGCCTCGGCCACAAGCTCAATCCACTCCGGTGAGGCCATCCCCGCCACCCAGACCTTGTCAGTAGTCTCCTCGAGAACCCAGTGATCTAACCCAGGCTTCAATTTGACCTCTGCAGCCCTCCCTGACGAGATCCAACTCCACCCGAGCCGCAGTCCGCCGGAGCAAGGACCGCCGTCGTCGTGGTGCTCGCCGACGACTACCACCACCACCCACCGACGCGGAAGGACACGCTGAGCATGTAGGTACCACCCGATCCCCCTGCCTCGCCGTGGATCGCCGCCAGCGACCACCGCAGCTCTCGGGTGCCGACGAGCTCTGTTCTCCCCGTTTGAAATTTCAAACCTGACTGGTGGGACCCCCCCCCACCCCGTCAGCCTCTCTTTTCTTTTAAACGAAACGTTTTCTGAAAGCGTCTTCTGCCAAAGTACGTCTGCCTTCTGGGCCGGCATATTCTCAAATGAAACGTCTTCTGTTTTATAAAATGGACCCTGAGAAGTTTCTGTTTCATTACAGAAAAGTCCCTGGATTAAAACTCTTATAACTTTTAAACAGAAAATGATTTTTGATTGATTCTTTTTCTGTCCTCTTTAAATTTTTGTCTAGTTTTTTATAATATTTATTTAAAAAAATTCAAACAACTTATTTTGTGCTTTTTTGAAATTGTGTGTTAATTCAAATTTATTCAAAATAGGATTTTGGAGAGAGGAAGAAAACTTTCAAAAGTTTTGGAGAGCACCCCCACCTCTTCACACCTTGAAGGCAAGCATCTTTAACCCTGGCATAATATTTTTGATGTGTTGGTTGACATGTTTATAACACCACCTCATTACGGAGAATTCGTTATTTCATGTGGTGATACGATCATTTTGCATGGATGCACATTGGTGATTTTCCTTGTTGTTAGAAATGAACATACATATGATGGTAATCATCCTCATGTGCCTTACATGCATGCCGGTAAGGAATCCGGGAAAGCCTCTGCCTTGGGTAGGCGTGAGCTTGTCGCCAGTCTCCGTCGGGACGGTTATATCCGGTATGGCATGGCAAGGTATAATGAGTGTTGATTTGTTGGTTGAAATAATTTTGTTACACATGTCATGCAGGAAACTCATGAGCCTCCTGAGTCAGCCATAGATCGAGTCTTGTTCCGGTAACCCCCATACTTGTTTCGTACTGCCACTGGTCCCTACCGTAGGTGGGGTATGGTTCAGTAAGTTGTTAACCCTTGTCTTGGCACACACCGTACAGAGAGGCCATGGTGGAAGATACCGGTTGTAGCCGGTAGGCATGCCACCTGGTCCGGGGGCATGGGTGTATCCGGTTGGGACCGAGAGGGGGGCACCCCTTAGAGCGCGCGATAGAAATTTGATCCCATGCTACGCGAGGTTGTAGCCTCCCCACTTAGAGTTTTGCTTAACAAGTGTCATGGGTGATTCCAGACACGAGTGAAAGCTGGTGTGTGCAAGTCAGGTGTGTTTCAATTAAAAGACCATAGACGGAATTAGTCCAATGGACTAAAGGAATCCATTAATCGTGGGTAAAGAGTACACTCTCTGTAGAGATATTAAACCTATTCGAATAGCCGTGTCCATGGTTAAGGATTACAGTCTGGGATGGGTCAAGTGTCGGTCTTAGTGTCGGTCTTCGGAGGAGAAACCCAAGACTCGAATATTGATGATGACATGTGATATATGATGGTTATGATTGTTATCATTATGGACTAACCGTTTGCATTGTTTGAAACAATGAATATCCCTGGGACGGTACCACCTCCTGGATATTCACTATGATTATAAGCCCTTTATGCGGCGTCGCTCAGACGCCCGACTGTGGCATGTTCGTTATTTCATTTTCATATAAGCCCTTTATGTGGCGTCACTCAGACGCCCAACTATGGCATGTTCATTATTTCATTTTCATATAAGCCCTTTATGTGGCGTCGCTCAGACGCCCGACTGTGGCATGTTTGTTATTCCAGTTTCTCATAAGCCCTTTATGTGGCGTCGCTCAGACACCCGACTGAGGCATGTTTTCTATTTCATTTTCTCATAAGCCCTTTATGTGGCATCGCTCAGACGCCCGACTGTGGTATGCTTGTTATTTTATTTGCTTTATAAGCCCTTTATGTGGTGTCGCTAAGACGCCCGACTGAGGCATGCTCACTTTTACTATCCTTTCGAGACGTCGCTTCAGACATCCGATCGGTGCATTTTATTACTATTCTGTCATTACATATTCTGGTTGCACATAAATAACCTGCTTGCACGCAACAATATTTTATTTATGACTGACGATGTGATCATAGAATATTTCAGTGCATGTTGATCAATTATATTATACCTGTGTTCTTAATGTTTGCGAGTACATTCAAAGTACTCATTGGCTTGTCCCTAGCTATTGTCTTGGCCAGATTGCTTGCTTGGAGAGGAGCATGGCGATGACAGCCTCAGGACCTAAGCAACGGTGATAGCAGCCTCGCGAAGATAGGAGTTAACCTGGTCAGTTGTTCCTGTGGGAAATGGAGTCCCATAGACCATGGTGGACCACAAACCGCTTCTGCCCTCAACCACTAGAAACCATTTGATGTACTCATAGGCCACAATGGTCTTGTACCTCATATTTTGCACTTTTGCTTGGAATTTCTGTAACAAGTTGGTGCCTCATCAGCTAACAGTAATCCTGGGGCTGGTGAGCACAACGGCCCTTTTCTGGAAATTAAAGCCTGGAAAACCGGTCGCGACAAACTTGGTATCAGAGCCAGGCTGACCATTGGCTAATCCTATCTTAGCCAGGTCAATAAACTTAGGTAAACCAACCCACCAGACCTCAGCCAAACCCCAGTCAAGCTTCCCTTGCAAGATAGCCACACCGTGACTCGACACCTTTTGGCAGTCGGTGCCCAACCTATCAACCCAACCTGTCGCTCATGCGCCAGTGACCGAATCCTGAATAGTTCTTCTCGCAAGCATGCGAAGGAAGACTCCGTTCCCTTTTCTATCAAAGGGCACGCCAGCCTCAACCCAACATAGCACAGCCTCTACCCAAACCGAGCTAAAATGCCAGGACCCATCGTCCACAGTGAGACCATAGCAACCAACCTTGGAGGCTTTGTGACCATACTCGCAAACCTCACCCGTCGTGCCTATGCGTCAGAAGAGCCCCCAGAATATGTTGTGTACCAAGGGTCCATGAGCGGTGAGAGCCGTCAATTCTGGGCCACTGTGCACATCTATGGTAGGGGTCTAGCTCCCGAGCGCCCCTACAGGTTCACTGGAAGGGCGACTTCCTTTGAGACACAAGCCATTCAACTAGCAGCTCGAGAAGCTATAGTTCATCTCCGGCACTTGTCGCCCAGAGTTAACTGTCGCTCGTTCCACTACTACCCCAGACGTGAAGGGTATGGTAGAACACCCCAAGTTGCCATCGGAGATCACGAAACGGATCCCGCATTGTTGCACTTAGTGCGCTATGTAGGTGCACTAAAGGAACTGTTCGACCAAATCACCATTGATCTAATCGCAGCTCGTGGAGAGCTGGTTCGTCGAGCCCCGGCGAGAGAAGAGAACGAGCCCAACGCCGACAACCCAGTCGTGCTGTTTGGGCACCCGATCGAGTCCCTGAGATCTGCCCCAGCCATCGGCCAAGGTGCTTCGATGACCCCAGAAGTGCTTCGTCGCCTCTTGGGAGCACACTCCAACGGGGTTGTGGCCAACAATCCCCGAGATGGTCATCATCGCTACCCCGAGCCTGCAGCCCCTCAACCCACTCCAGCTAATCTCGACAGTGAGACCCGAAGAGAAGCCTCGACATCCACAAGTCATGCCCGCTTGGATATGAACGAGGTAGACTAATTTACTCGATTAGTACCGAGCCTTAGTACGGCCACGCCCTGTATTTGTGTGTCGCCATGATTGAATGTTGTTTGCTTGAGCGCCTCGATTTTTTTTCCATGCTTGTGTACGTCGGTGAACGGTTGCATTTTACTTTGAGCGTACCAAAAACCAACCCCGGCCACACAAAGTTTGTGCTATGAGTGAGCTTTTTGGTTCCAACTAACAGGGAAGATATTTTAAAAAAAAACAACCCTTATCAAATCTCGAGGACGAGATTTTTCTTAAGGGGGGTAGTGTTGTGACACCCCAAAATTTTGACCTTGTTTTAATAAATTAAAATTTTGCCAGGAAATTAAAACTTTTATTTTCTAGGCTCCCTTTTTATTTTTGAACCTTTTTCTCCCTTGTTGTTATGGAGTTTTTCCCCAAAGTGAAAACTTTTCAAATATGTTATTGGACTTGTTTAACCTCCCAAGAAAAACTCTTCTTTCATTAGTAGAACTAATTACATAATCAATTTGCTTGATTTTTATTTTCCTGAGAAATGGTTTTCCAAGGTTATATGGCCATATTTGAACTACAACCATTTGATAAATTCATTTAAAATTCCAACCAAAATTTGGAGTTGTCATGTGATGTTTTTTAAATCACTTTTATGCAAAAATATATTTTATTCTTGAAATATTTTGAGCTCTGCATCAATTTTTTCTTCTCTGGTCCAGAGTGCAAATTTTGCACTACAACCCATTTAAATATTTCTTTCTAGCCTCCACCAAAATTATGGGATGTTGGTAGTAGCTTATGATTCAACTTTATGCAAAAACCCAATGATGTTATTTGAAAATTTTGAGTGAATCAACCTCATTTTCATTCTGTTCCAACAAGTCCAACCCATTTTTGGATTTTATTTCATTTATTCTATTCCCCAAAACAATTCTGTCAATTATTTTAAGCCTAGGTGATTTGCAAAGCAAGTACCTAATTTCCTTTGAGTTTTGATCTCAAACCAACTCCTCTGGATAGTCCTTAGCACCCACAACCTAGAACCATCAAGAGCCACTCTTCTTCTTTTCAAAATTTTCAAGTTTCAGCCTCTGCAAGTTTGGACCAGATTTGTCAAATTTGGTGAAATTCATGTCTTCTCTGCTCCAAAAATTCTACCGAAATTCAGGCAGCCTCCAGGTGCAATGAGAGGCCACCCCACCAAGTTTCAGCTCAAGGAAAATTACCTACATACCAGAAACATTCTGTCGAACACCTGGCCGGCACTGTTACTGTGCACTTTCAGTAAAATTCAGAGTTTCAGAGTTTTACAGAGTCGTTTTTTTTCAGGGACTTGTCATCGATCAACTGTGCGCCCTGGCGCGTTGCGCTCGGCCTCTCCTCCCTAGCCAGAGCACCGCACGCCCCCTTGGACGGGCACAGGTGTCGGTGGCGGTGAGCATCGCCGGAGTTGGCAGCTTCTGTGGTGGCAAAGCCACCCGTGGCGGCCAGCGAGAGCCCGTGCCAGCTCGCAACGCCGTTCGGCGCCGCCCAATGCTCCCTAGCCCTCCGCGTGGACTCATGCACGCCAGCGCACCCCGCAGCACCGTCGTCGTGGCCCGGCAAGCACACGGCGCGCCCTCTGCCACCGATGGGCCCGCGCCGCCCCGTTCCGTCGAAACCCACTCAAGCTCCTAACCCAAGTCCGTTTAGCGTTTGGATGGGACCAGTAGACCTCCACGATGACGCCCACCTCCCTAATCTCCCCGACCAAGCACTGCGTCGCCGTAACCATCGCCGGAGATCCCCCCGTTCACGGCCACCGCCTCGGATCGCCTATAAAAAGGGGCCCCGAGCTCGCTCTCGAGCACGCACCACCACTGCACCCCACCAACACCCCGCCAAGCCACTAGGAGGACCTCGAGGAGGTCTCCTCCCCCAACCATGGTCGTCCCGATCCGCCTCGGCCACTAGCTCGATCCACTCCGGTGAGGCCATCCCCGCCGCCCAGACCTTGTCATTAGTCTCCTCGAGCACCCAGTGATCTAACCCAGGCTTCAATTTGACCTCCGCAGCCCTCCCCGACGAGATCCAACTCCACCCGAGCCGCCATCCGCCGGAGCAAGGACCGCCGTCGACGTGGTGCTCGCCGACGACCACCACCACCACCCACCGACGTGGAAGGACACGCTGAGCACGTAGGTACCACCCAATCCCCCTGCCTCGTCGTGGATCACTGCCAGCGACCACCGCAGCTCTTGGGCGTTGATGAGCTTTGTTCTCCCCGTTTGAAATTTCAAACCTGACTGGTGGGACCCCCCCCCCTGTCAGTGTCGGGGGAAACTGATCCACGAACACCTATGGGGCCGGCGGACCAGGCCCCTTTAGGTTCGGTGGGGGGCGGAGATAGCACGAAGAGCGGATCGAGGCGAAGCACACGAGCAGTTTACCCAGCTTCGGAGCTCTCCGGAGAGATAACACCCCTACTGCTGCTTGTCTGGTTGTATTATCTTGTGTTCTTGCTCGTGAGAGCTAAGGTTTCTCTGGCTTCGGAGTGAGTCGAGCCTTTTCCCTGTCCAAACCCCCTCTACGTTGCGCATGGGCCTCCTTTTATACGCTAAAGGGGTCACCGACAGGTGGCAACGCAGAGGAGGGTACAAATGTAAAAAGCGAGGTAGTTGATACAGTTACTTATACAGTGCACCCTACCTAACCCTGACGGCAGGGGACAAGGGCATTAAATGCCTGTCTGAGTCGCCCAAACAGTGCAGAAAAGGACCGTTACGGGCGCCACCGTTCGCCACGATGGTGATCTTGTCAGCTTCGCATGCCACTGCGCACCGCTGGCTGCACAGCCTCCCGCCACGCGCGCCTGGAGAGGTCCCCAGAGCGACACGTTGGTGGATGCGCTGGAGCGTGGGCACAGAGTGGCCGCCTGCCACGGCAAGCGCCTTGCCGCTGTTGTTATCTTGTCGGGTCCAGAAGCTCGTCGCTCACCGGGCCTCGGGGTACCTTGTTTAGTCTTCCCGGCAAGCTCCTCTTGCCGGGGCCTTGTTGCCTTGCCGGAGCGCGTGGCGCGTCGCGGCAAGTTCCTTGGAGTGCCTTGGTTGGCCTTCCCGGCAAGCTCCTCTTGCCGGGGCCTTGTCTCCTTAGCTTAAATACTTTGTTCTTGGATGGCTCCAAGGGAACCTTGGAGGATCTTGGCGTTCGCCCGGCAAGCCTTGCCGCGGGGTGCTGCAACTGCCCGTGCACAAGTTCGGGGTACTAGGGAACCCCTATTCTAGTACACCGACAGGAGCCCCCGGGCCTGGGCCAGACACGGTGCCGAGCGCTGTTGGGCCAGGCCCAAGTCAGGGCACGGGCACACGCGGACCGGGCCACACCGAATCTTGCTCCGTATCCACCGCGCTCTCCCATAACGGCACGCGTTGAATGCGGCATCGTGGGAGAGATCGTGGGTGGTTGTTTATTCAGAAGGCCGAAACGTCCGCCCCGTCCCTCTTTATAAGCAGAGGAAATAGGGGCAGTTCGTTCCCCCTCGCTGGTTGCTGCTACTTCTTCTTCACGAACCTCCGCCGCTCCCCCCTTCTTCTCGAAGCCGAGAGAGCAGCGCTCCGCCCCCCATTGCCACCAGCATCACCACGCCGTCGACCTCCCTCACCACCTCCGCCATGGCCCCGAAAGCCGACAAAGGAAAGGGCGTGAAGTCAGCCGAGGCGCAGCGGCTCGCAGCGCTGCGGAAGGAGCGGGCGGTCTTCTCCCCTCAGCTCGGCGTGCAGGAGCTGAGGGAGTACTTCTACCTTTTTTGGGCGACGGAGACGCGTGCGCATCCGCGCACGAGGGTACTCCCGGCCGCTGCTTCGGAGTCGGCTCCAAACGGGTACCCATTCTTCGCGCTATTCTTCTATTGCGGGCTCTGCCCGCCCTTCTCGGAGTTCTTCTGTGATATCATGAACACATATGGCTTCCGCCTCCTTGACTTCACCCCCAACGCTGTCCTGACCATGGCAGTTTTCGCACATTTGTGCGAAAACTTTGTCGGAGTCCACCCTAGTGTTGCCCTTTTCCGCCACTACTTCATACCTCGGGTAGAGAGAGGAGAGCCGCTTGCCGGAGGGATTGCTTGGATCTCGAGAGTCGGCAAGAAGGAGGCGTACTTGGAGGGTGAGCTCCGCAGCAAGTGGGATGAGTGGAGAGCGGAGTGGTGCTGGATTGTCGAGGAGAATCCGCAGCCCTTCACCGCCGTGCGCCAAACTCCAATAGTGCGCGGCAATGACTGGAGCAACGTGGCCCCGGAAGACGAGAGGCTGAAGATCGCCATCACTAGGATTCTTCGCCTCAGGCTTGCCGGGCTCACCGTAGGTGCTGTCGGGGCAGATTTCCTCCGCCGCCGCATTGCCCCCCTGCAGGAGAGGGGGAGGCCCGCTTGGGAATTCAAGAATTCGGCGGACATCATGAGGCTGCGGCCGGGCCTCAACTACAACTTCACCGTCTTGGAGCTGGACGCAATGCTCTTGGAGTTATTCAAACGCGACCCCCAGCATCCATTCACGCTGCCGAGGGGCGTTGTTCCACTGTGCAACAATTCTTCGCTTGACCGGATCCGCGCCATGATGCCGTTGTGCGATTCACATGGAATCGTTCCAACTTGGCAAGAGCCTACGGATGACGTTGTGCAAGCGTTCTTCGACAACTTGGAGGAGGTGCCGGTCCACGCTGACGAGCAGAAGAGCCTCACCCGTGACACCACCGACGAGGAGCTGCAGCGCATCGCCACTAGGGCGGAAGAGGTTGCGGCCGCAGCTGCCGCGGGCGCGTTTGGGTTCACTGTGGAGGAGGCGGAGGCTGCGGAGGCGGCAAACCTTGCCGAGCGCGCGGAGTTCATGGGCGAGGAGGAGCCTGCCGGTTCCGAAGCCAAGCCGAGCGAGGCCGGTGAGGAGGAGCCCGAGCCTTCAGAAAACTTGCCGCAGGCGGAGCCCCCGGCCCCGCCAAGAAGGCGCCTTCGCAGGGCCGGGGACGCAGCGGGGCGGCAGCCGGGTCAACAGCCGCCGAGCCGTGCGACGCGCTCTACCGCGGCAAGCAATGTTGCCGCGGGAGCGCCTCACGCAACAGCGGCAACTGGAGCGGGATCTTCCCGGGCCACCGCCACCGCCCCTGCCAAGCGGGCAAGGGATCCTACTCCTCCACCTCGCCGCACCGGAGGAGGGCCGGACTTCGATCTTTCCGCGCTCAGCTCCAACGAGGAGGAAGAAGAGTGAGTTTCTTTGGTGCTCTTGTAGTTCTTCAATCTTGCTGTTTATATCTTGTATCTGACTTGCTCCAATCTGGACTCCTTTCTTTTCAGAACGCTGGCCCAGAGAGCGGCGAAGAGGGCCAAGGCCGCGGTGATCGTCATCGAGGATGACCCCATCGTGTCAGCAGGAGGTGGGTCCGAGACCACCTTGACGGACCCGGCAATCACCCCTCAAAGCAGCCCCCAGCGCAGCCCCCAGCGTAAGTTCATAGTTTAGCCTTCTGCTGCCGGGCGCGCTTGAGTGCTTTTTCCTTTGTTGATATCTTGCTTGTTGACTTGTGCAGGAGCAGAGCAGTCTCATCAGGAGCGCCCGGAAGCTGGTCCCGAAGTGCCACCTGCTTCGACTGCGCCGCCAAGGGAGGAGTCCCCGGCAAGGGAGCGCTCTCCGGCAAGGGGGAACTCTCCGGCAAGGGACGGCACTGCTGATCCTGCGGCGACCGAGGCCGCAACTGCAGATCTTGGCGCAGGTAATCCACTTGCCCAGAAACTTTCCCTTGGGTTCTGCTTCTTCTGTTTTTCCTCTCTTGGATTTTTGATTGATTTTCCTCCCTTCTTCGTTCTTCAGACCCATCTGCGGCTGAGCCAATGGAGACAGAGGGCGCCGGCGAGGAAGGGGCCGGTGCTGATGAGACCGCCGGCGAGGAGGCCGCCGGGGCTGCCGCTGCAGAAGCCGGCGAGGGGTCGGGCGATCGCACTGACGACCCTGAGGCCGCAGGAGCGCCGGGCGCTGCGCCGACCGCCGATCCCTCTGCCGCTTCTGCGGAGCCGGGCTCCGAGGAGCCCCAGCCCGGCGCCTACTTGAAGGCCGGTGACAATATCTTCATCAAGCTACCCTGGGCGTCGAGCTCCAGGGCGCCGGTCGAGGGGGAGACTTTCGACGGGGAGGTGCTCGCCTCTGCTGGACTGTCGTTGGTTGACGCGCCCAGCAGCAGCAGCGGCGAGCCTGAGGAGGAGCAGCTGCTGCGGAAGCTGCTGTCACTCTACCGCGCCCGGCAAGCCAAGCTGGCTTCCCGGGAAGCGCTTGTCGCGAAGGCGGGAGTTGACATGGAGAAGCGCGCGGAGGAGCTCCGGGGCCACAATCAAGAAGCTCTCCGGTCCCTGGCGCAGGAGCGGGAGCGACTCGACGAGGAGCGCACGGCCTTCCTTCTCGAGAAGGCCGAAGCTGAGGAGGAGCAAAGGCTGGCCGCCGAGAAGCAGTCCGCGCGGGAAGGTGAACTAGTGCAGCGGAAGGCCAACCTCGACAGCTACGAGGAAGAGCTCGCCGAGCGTGAGCAAGCACTTGGCGGGGCGCTCAAGGAGGCAAAGGACGCTGCGGCAATTGCAGAGGCCGCCAAGAAAGAGCTGGAGGAGAAGGTGGCGCAGCTGGAGGCCAACATTGGGAAGAGCGGTGAGGAGCTTGCCGCGCTCAAGCGCGAGCGTGAGAAGGATGCTGCCGCCCACGGTGAGCTGCAAGGTCTTCTCGCTGAGAGGGGCAAGGAGCTCAGCGCCGCCAAGGATTCCAAAGCAGACCTGGAGCTGAAGCTGGCCACGCTGACGCAGACGCTGGAGGCCGCCAAGGAACGGGAGAAGACCTTGTCGGAGAAGGTCAAGGCTGACGCGGCGCTGCTGGAGAGCATTGCAGTTACCCAGAACTCGTTCAGAGACACTGTGGAGCACTGGACCGAGGGTCTGGTGAACATTGCCGCAGTCATCAACGAGGAGCTGGCGCAGCTGGGGATGGAGGACTTTGGGTATCCTTCCGACGAGAGTCTTCAACCCAGCGCCAAGCTCAGCCTGTTCTTCAAGGGCGTGGCGACGGCACTCCAGCGGCTCCGGGAGAGGATCCCGAAGCAGCTGGCCGACGAGTCGCGCAAAATCTGTGCCGGGGTTCTCCAGAAGGTGTTGATGAAGGTGGCCTTCCGCAACCCAGGCCTCAGCTTCACCAACGTCCTCAGGTCCTTGCCGCCTGACGCCGATCTGGATGCGCTCAAGGCCCTTGTCGCACCCATTGTGGACAAGGTGAGCGAGATCAAGAGGGTCGAGGGCGGACGCGTAGACTAGGCCGTCTATTTCTTCTTTTCCCTTGCCGCTGCTAATCATGTTATTGAAAACATTCTGTTAGAGCTGCGACAAGTTATCTTGTAATATAACTTTATTTCTGTTATCAATTGCTATGTTATTTCCTCTACTAGATTCCTTCCTTTGTATGTTTTTACCCTACGCTTCTAGGGAACTTGTCGGCGCAGGCACCCGAGCCGCGAGCGCTGAGTGCGGAACTTCAGCAGCCTGCTGGCGGTGCTGCTTCCGACAAGAAACCTTGTCGCGACTAGATGCAGCACACTTAAGCTGTTGAGCGGACTCGAAACAAAGTAAGGGCGCAACTAGCCACGAGTCGGTTCCTCCGCGCACAGGTTTTCCATACAAAGCAGGGTCGTTCGAGGAAGATAACTCAAAAATTTAAAAACTGATTGCTCAAACTTTGGCAACTTAGCTTTTCTGTCGTTTGCTTCCCGGTAAGGCAAGTCTTTGCTTGAACGACGCCTGGTCCATACCACAATCTTCTCCTTCCCCCCCCCCCCCGGCAAACTTGTGTGCGAGGGAACCTTCTTTTCCTTTAAAAAAGGAGAAAGAAGAGAAAATAATAATATGGAGCTCTTCGGCTCGTTACTGCTTACCGGATGTAGGTGCTGCACAAAGTGTCAGATAATCGCATGCAAGAGAGGAACTAATGCATGAAATGGACAAGTTGTGCGGAGCACATGGGGTTCTTTTTATGCACGGGATCTGCGCCCGGCTTTGTACAAAGGATTACATGCAACAGCGGCAAGACTTGTACAAAAGGTGGTTGCCGGAACGGGGTTCCGGCAACCGCGCCCTATGGGAAAAACTTACGAAGATGTTCTATGTTCCAGGAGTTGCTCACCGGAATGCCATCTTCGGTCTCAAGGCGGACAGCGCCAGGCCTTGTGACTTGTCTCACCCGATAAGGGCCTTCCCACTTCGGCGTCAACTTGTTGGAATTCTTGGCGGACTGAACGCGCCGAAGAACAAGGTCGCCTTCCTCGAAGCTTCTGGCCTTAACTTTGCGGCTATGGTAGCTGCGCAAAGCTTGCTGGTATCGAGCAGCTCGTACAGCAGCCTGAAGACGATCTTCCTCAAGGAGCAGCGCGTCGTCTTGCCGCAGCTGTTCTTGCTCAAGCTCATCATAAGCGAGCACTCGAGGCGATCCGTATACGAGTTCCGTGGGGAGAACTGCCTCTGCTCCGTAGACTAGAGCGAAAGGTGTCTGGCCAGTGGCTCGATTTGGCGTCGTTCTGATCGACCAAAGAACCACCGGCAGCTCCTCAATCCAGTTTCTTCCGCACTTGCGCAGCCTGTCGAAAGTTCTGGTCTTGAGCCCGCGCAGCACTTCAGCATTTGCCCTCTCTGCTTGACCGTTGCTTCTCGGATGAGCAACAGAAGCGAAGCAGACCTTGGCGCCAAGGTCTTGGACGTACTGCATGAAGGTGCGGCTCGTGAATTGCGTGCCGTTGTCGGTGATGATCCTGTTAGGGATCCCGAAACGGCAAACAATTGACCTGAAGAACTTGACTGCTGACTGTGCTGTCACCTTCCTCACTGGCTGCACTTCCGGCCACTTTGTGAACTTGTCGATTGCGACGTACAAGTACTCAAAGCCCCCGACAGCTCGGGGGAAGGGGCCGAGGATATCGAGCCCCCAGACCGAAAACGGCCAGGATAAAGGGATCGTCTGGAGAGCTTGAGCTGGCTGGTGTATCTGTTTGGAGTGGAACTGGCACGCTTCACACTTGGTTACTTGTGCAGTTGCATCCTGGAGGGCTGTCGGCCAAAAGAAACCTTGCCGGAAAGCTTTGCCGGCAAGTGCTCTTGCGCCAATGTGGTGGCCACATATGCCTCCATGTATCTCTGCCAACAGCTTTTGTCCATCTTCCCGGCGAATACACTTCAATTTCACACCGTTGAGTCTTCTTCTGTACAGTATGCTATCGACAAACTGGTACATACTTGACTGCCGGGCTACTCTTTCCGCTTCTTCTTGTTCTTCGGGAAGTTCTCCTGTCTGAAGGAAGTGGACAATCTGCTGTGCCCATGCTGGAGCTTGTGGCTCGACAACAAGGACTAAAGGCACATCTGCTGCTGCGGGAACATCCGCTTCCACGGCAAGGACTTGTGGTCCTGCCGGAGCTTGATGTTCCCCGGCAAGCTTGCCGGAGCAAAACTTGTCGGGAGCGTCTGCTTCAACGGAACAAACCATAAGGCTTGCCGGAGCAGACTGCCCCTCAGCCTCCTTGGTGTTGATCTTGGGGACTTTCTTGGCGGCGGCTTCGGGGAGCTCTGCCGGAAAGTAGTCACCAGAAACCAACTTCCTCTTCTTGCTTTGTCCAGTTGATGGTGTTACGGATGGTTGAGTCAACTTAAGCACAAAGATCCCTGGTTCCACAGGTAACTTTAGTGCGGCGCACTTTGACAGGTCATCAGCAATGTCATTCTGAGCTCTTGGGATATGCTCCATTTGTAGGCCGTCAAAGTGCTCTTCTAGCTTCCTCACTTCATCAACATATGCTTCCATCAATGGACTCTGGTAGTTCTTGTTCACTTGGCGGACGACAAGCTGTGAGTCACCCCTGACAATGAGCTTCTTGATCCCAAGGTCTGCTGCGATTCTGAGTCCGGCAAGCAATCCTTCATACTCTGCGGTATTGTTGGTTGCTTGCTCCTTGGGAAAGTGCATCTGGACTACGTACTTGAGGTGCTCTCCGGTGGGTGCGACAAGCAGCACGCCTGCACCGGCGCCTTGCAGCGAGAAGGCACCATCAAAGTACATCAGCCACTCTTTGCTTGCCTCTTTGACGGGGATGCTCGTTTCTGGAATTTCTTCATCTGGGGTTGGCGTCCACTCTGCTATGAACTCTGCCAATGCTCTGCTTTGGATAGTTGAAGTGCTCTCAAACTTGAGGCCAAAGCTTGACAGTTCCAGCGCCCACTCGACAATCCTGCCCGTTGCTTCTGGATTTTGCAGTATCCTCTTCAGCGGAAAGCGAGTGACGACTGTGATCTCATGTGCTTGGAAGTAATGGCGCAGCTTTCTCGAGGCCATGAGGAGGCCGAAAAGCAACTTCTGCACACCAGAGTACCTTGATCTAGCCCCCTGCAGAAGAGAACTGACAAAGTAAACTGGGCGCTGCACCATTCTCTTCGGCATCTTATCATACTCCTGCGCAGATCCATCTTTGTCGGGACCAGAGCTTGTCGGCGAAGCCCCCTGCTTGTCGCTGGATGGATCTGCCGTGGTTGCTGGCTCATCATCCGCCTCCCTCTCCGCCACTAACGCAGCACTAACCACTTGATTGGTTGCCGCTATATACAGCAGCAACTTCTCTTGCGGTTTAGGTGCGACAAGCGTTGGAGTGGAGGACAGGTATCTCTTCAAGTCCTGCAGCGCAGCCTCCGCTTCCGGAGTCCATTTTACTGGACCTGCCTTTTTCAAAATTTTGAAAAATGGCAGGGCGCGCTCAGCAGATCTAGAGATAAACCTGCTGAGAGCAGCCACGCAACCGGCAAGCCTTCGTACATCCTTGACGCGCTTTGGTGCTTCGATCTGCTCAATGGCTTTGATCTTGTCGGGATTGGCTTCAATTCCCCGCTGAGACACGAAGAACCCGAGAAGCTTGCCGGAAGGGACTCCAAACACGCACTTCTCGGGATTAAGCTTGAGGTTGATCTTGCGCAGATTTGCAAATGTCTCGTCTAAATCTTGAATCAGGGTCGCCTTGTTCTTGCTCTTGACCACTATGTCATCCATGTAAGCTTCCACATTTCTGTGCATTTGCGGCTCAAAAGCATGATGGACTACCCTTGCGAATGTTGAACCAGCATTCTTCAAACCGAAAGGCATCCGTACGAAGCAGTACGTGCCACACGGGGTGATAAATGCGGTTTTCTCTTCATCCTCTTCTGCCATGAAGATCTGATGGTATCCTGAGTATGCATCAAGAAATGAAAGCAAATCACATCCGGCTGTGGAGTCAACAATCTGGTCAATACGCGGCAAGGGAAATGGGTCTTTGGGACAAGCTTTATTAACATCAGTGAAGTCAATACAAAGTCTCCATTTCCCGTTAGCCTTGCGCACAACAACAGGATTGGCCAACCACGTGGGATGGAGCACTCCTCTGACAAGGCCTGCTGCTTCCAACTTCTTGATTTCTTCTGCGATGAATTCTTGGCGCTCTACTGCCTGCTTCCTGACTCTCTGCTTGACGGGCCGCGCATGAGGACAGACGGCAAGGTGGTGCTCAATTACTTTCCTGGGAACACCGGGGATATCAGACGGTTGCCACGCAAACACGTCGACATTCGCCCGCAGGAAAGCAACGAGCGCGCTTTCCTATTTGGGGTCAAGAGTGGCGCTGATGGTGAAGGTACCACCAGTGCCGCCCTCCTTGGCGGACACCTTCTTGGTCTCAGGTGGAGCTGCCATTGCCTTCTTACGCTTGCCGGTGGAGCTCGATGGTGCGTCCTCGACGGTAGCGCAGCACTCCGAAGAGGTGCGCTTGCCGGAGTGGGCATCAGAGCTCTTGCCGGACTTGGTCTTCTTCTTCCCCCCGGGAGCTTCAGCGGCAAGTGTCCTGCGTTCTGCTGCGGCTGCTGCTTCCCGGTAGATCTTGTCGGCACAGATAAGAGCATCCTTCTTGTCGCCAGGGACAGAGATGACACTTATCGGGCCTGGCATTTTCAGTACGTTGTACGCATAGTGAGAGGCTGCCATGAACTTGGCGAGTGCCGGACGGCCAAGGATTCCATTGTAAGGTAATGGAAAGTCGGCAACGTCAAACGTGACCCTCTCAGTCCTGAAGTTCAGCTCGCTGCCAAATGTTACCGGCAACGTGATCTTTCCCTTTGGCTTGCTCCTTCCCGGGTTGATTCCTTGAAATGTGCCGGTCTCTTCGAGCTCGCTGTCAGGGATCTGGAGTTTCTGGAGCACCGCGGAGGAGATCAAGTTCAAGCCGGCCCCGCCGTCAACTAGCATCTTAGTGACCTTGAGGTTGCGGATTGTTGGTGAAACCAACATTGGCAAGCACCCGACCGCAGTTATGCGATCCGGGTGGTCCTCAATATCAAAGATGATAGGCGTGCCGGACCATTTCAGAGGCTTGCGTGACTCGACGGGTGGTTCTGCTGCATTAACTTCCCGCACCCACTGCTTGAGCTGACGGTGCGAGGTATGCAGAGAAGCACCACCGTCAACGCACAGGACCTCTGTGGCTTTCTGGAACTCCTGCTCATCAGTCTCCTCGTCATCCATGTCTTCATCGTCGTTATCATCTTCATCCTTGTCGCGGCCACGAGGAGGTCTGTCTCCTTGCCGCTGCTTGGCCTTGCCGCGGCGTCCTCCTCGGCCGGGACGTTTCTTGCCGGATCCACCAGTTCCTTCCTGGGCCTTCTCCTTGTCGCGCCGCTCGTATTCAGCTTTCTGTTGCTCAACAAGCTGTTCGACTTTCTTACAGTTCTGGAGATCATGGCCCTTGGTGCGGTGAATCTTGCAATACTGCTTGTTGGTGCTGTCCTGCTTGTCGGCGACCGCCACCTCCGCGGCAATCTCCTTGCCGGAGTCACCAGCTTTGGCTTCCTTGGCGCCGCCACCGTTGCCGGACTGCTCAACAACTAGCACTTCTTTGCCTTTCCTCCTTCTGTTGTTCCGCCGCCGGTTTTTCCTTGTCGGGGCAGCATCTTCACTGTCAGATCCTCCCGCTCCTATATTTTCTCCGGGGAGTCTCCTCCCTTCCTCAGCACGTGCACACTTGTCGGCCAGTGCATATAACTCACTGACGTCCCTGATCTTGCACATCGCCATTTCCTCTCGCATCCTGCGGTTTCGCACGTTCTGATGGAACGCGCTGATCACCGCGGCAGGGTGGACGTCTGGGATGTTGTGCTGCACACTGCTGAATCTCTGAATGTACTTGCGCAGGGGCTCTCCTTCCTTCTGGGCGAGCAGATGAAGATCACTCTCCTGGCCATGAGGCTTGTGTCCGCCTGTGAAGGCGCCGACAAACTGATGGCACAGATCAGCCCAAGAGGATATGGAGTTGTCCGGCAAGTGCATGAGCCAGGATCTGACGTTGGGCTTGAGCACCAGCGGGAAGTAGTTGGCAAGGATCTTGTCATCTCGTCCCCCGGCAGCCTGTACCGCAATGGTGTAGATGCTGAGGAACTCCGACGGATGCGTCTTGCCGTCGTACTTCTCCGGTATGTCTGGCTTGAAGTTCTTTGTGCTGGGCCACTGGACTTGCCGCAGCTCACGAGTGAACGCAGGACAACCTACCGCGTACGGCAGATCGCCTGGTTCCCCTGGCGCATGCATGTCAACAGAGGGCCCAGCGCGCTTGTCGGATTGACGTCGCGCTTCTCTTCGGCGCTCGATGCGGGTTCGAGCGTCTTCTTGTTGTCGATCATGAAGAACTTGGCGCTGATCGCGACGAGCTCATGGATCCGACGATGCAGTGGAGTCGCTGTCGAGGTGGATCCGGTGAGTCGGCGATCTTGGCCTTCGGGGCGGTGATTGCATGGTAGTTGCACCTCCGCCCGTTTCGTCGCCACCGGCTCGCGTCCGGCAACCCTGCCGCGGCGGCGACGCGCTCGGCCGCCGTGGAGTGTCGCCGTTGGCGTAGCCGATGAGACTCTGAATGGTGGCCCTCCATTCGTCGATCTTGTCCGACGTCGGAGGGTAATCTAGGAGAAGTTGAGCTCGTGCCAAAGCTTCTGCTGGAGTGGTGGGTGGCAGTGGCGGACGGCGCGAGGAGCGGGACGTGCTCGAAGTTCTAACTATGTTAGAAGGAGCAGTATCCCGTCCAGGCGACCGTGCCCCGCTCGTGCTGATATGCTGGCACGCATGCTGGTCTTGAGCGCCCCGAGATCCACCAGCTTGGTCTTGGGCTATCATGCGTATGGCACTGCTAGTGCCATGACGCTGTTGGTCTTGCGCCTCTTGAGAGTGGCGTGGAACACGTACAGTCGCCGAGGTTTGTGCAGCCTTGTTCTTGGACCTGGCAGCATCATGAGCTTCCTCGTCGACGTCCATTCTTCCGCCGGCGTCCATTCCACCACCCGTTTGCTCCAACGGTGGCGGAAGTGACACGGACGGAGCGGCTGCCGCCGAAGTCTTCTTCTTCGGTGGCATGTTGATGAAGGGAATGAAGATCTAGCTCGTGTGAACGCCGGATCAGGTTCACACAATCTCGACGCCCCCTACCTGGCACGCCAAAGATGTCGGGGGAAACTGATCCACGAACACCTATGGGGCCGGCGGACCGGGCCCCTTTCGGTTCGGTGGGGGGCGAAGATAGCACGAAGAGCGGATCGAGGCGAAGCACACGAGCAGTTTACCCAGCTTCGGAGCTCTCCGGAGAGATAACACCCCTACTGCTACTTGTCTGGTTGTATTATCTTGTGTTCTTGCTCGTGAGAGCTAAGGTTTCTCTGGCTTCGGAGTGAGTTGAGCCTTTTTCCCTGTCCGAACCCCCTCTACGTTGCGCATGGGCCTCCTTTTATACGCTAAAGGGGTCACCGACAGGTGGCAACACAGAGGAGGGTACAAATGTAAAAAGCGAGGTAGTTGATACAGTTACTTATACAGTGCACCCTACCTAACCCTGACGGCAGGGGACAAGGGCATTAAATGCCCGTCTGAGTCGCCCAAACAGTGCAGAAAAGGACAGTTAGGGGCGCCACCGTTCGCCACGATGGTGATCTTGTCAGCTTCGCATGCCACTGGAGAGGTCCCCAGAGCGACACGTTGGTGGATGCTCTGGAGCGTGGGCACAGAGTGGCCGCCTGCCGCGGCAAGCACCTTGCCGCTGTTGTTATCTTGTCGGGTCCAGAAGCTCATCGCTCACCGGGCTTCGGGGTACCTTGTTTAGTCTTCCCGGCAAGCTCCTCTTGTCGGGGCCTTGTTGCCTTGCCAGAGCGCGTGGCGCGTCGCGGCAAGTTCCTTGGAGTGCCTTGGTTGACCTTCCCGGCAAGCTCCTCTTGCCGGGGCCTTGTCTCCTTAGCTTAAATACTTTGTTCTTGGATGGCTCCAAGGGAACCTTGGAGGATCTTGGCGTTCGCCCGGCAAGCCTTGCCGCGGGGTGCTGCAACTGCCCGTGCACAAGTTCGGGGTACTAGGGTACCCCTATTCTAGTACACCGACAGTCAGCCTCTCGTTTCTTTTAAACAAAACGTTTTCTGAAAGCGTCTTCTGCCAAAGTACGTCTCCCTTCTGGGCCGGCGTATTCTCAAACGAAACGTCTTCTGTTTTATAAAATGGACCCTGAGAAGTTTCTGTTTCATTACAGAAAAGTCCCTGGATTAAAACTCTTATAACTTTTAAACAAAAAATGATTTTTGATTGATTCTTTTTCTGTCCTATTTAAATTTTTGTCTAGTTTTTATCATATTTATTTAAAAAAAATCCAAACAACTTTTTTTGTGCTGTTTTGAAATTGTGTGTTAATTCAAATTTATTGAAAATAGGATTTTGGAGAGAGGAAGAAAACTTTCAAAAGTTTTGGAGAGCACCCCCACCTCTCCACACCTTGAAGGCAAGCATCTTGAACCCTGGCATAATATTTTTGATGTGTTGGTTGACACGTTTATAACACCACCTCATTACGGAGAACTCGTTATTTCATGTGGTGATACGATCATTTTGCATGGATGCACATTGGTGATTTTCCTTGCTGTTAGAAATGAACATACATATGATGGTAATCATCCTCATGTGCCTTACATGCAAGCCGTTAAGGAATCCGGGAAAGCCTCTGCCATGGGTAGGCGTGAGCTTGTCGCCGGTCTCCGTCGGGACGGTTATATCCGGTATGGCATGGCAAGGTATAATGAGTGTTGATTTGTTGGTTGAAATAATTTTGTTACACATGTCATGCAGGAAACTCATGAGCCTCCTGAGTCGGCCATAGATCGAGTCTTGTTCCGGTAACCCCCATACTTGTTTCGTACTGCCACTGGTCCCTACCGTAGGTGGGGTATGGTTCAGTAAGTTGTTAACCCTTGTCTTGGCACACACCATACAGAGAGGCCATGGTGGAAGATACCGGTTGTAGCCGGTAGGCATGCCACCTGGTCCGGGGGCATGGGTGTATCCGGTTGGGACCGAGAGGGGGGCACCCCTTAGAGCGCGTGATAGAAATTTGATCCCATGCTACGCGAGGTTGTATCCTCCCCACTTAGAGTTTTGCTTAACAAGTGTCATGGGTGATTCCAGACACGAGTGAAAGCTGGTGTGTGCAAGTCAGGTGTGTTTCAATTAAAAGATCGTAGACGGAATTAGTCCAATGGACTAAAGGAATCCGTTACTCGTGGGTAAACAGTACACTCTCTGCAGAGATATTAAACCTATTCGAATAGCCGTGTCCATGGTTAAGGATTACAGTCTGGGATGGGTCAAGTGTCGGTCTTAGTGTCGGTCTTCGGAGGAGAAACCCAAGACTCGAATATTGATGATGACATGTGATATATGATGGTTATGATTGTTATCATTATGGACTAACCGTTTGCATTGTTTGAAATAATGAATATCCCTGGGACGGTACCACCTCCTGGATATTCACTATGATTATAAGCCCTTTATGCGGCGTCGCTCAGACGCCCGACTGTGGCATGTTCGTTATTTCATTTTCATATAAGCCCTTTATGTGGCGTCGCTCAGACGCCCAACTGTGGCATGTTCGTTATTTCATTTTCATATAAGCCCTTTATGTGGCGTCGCTCAGACGATCGACTATGGCATGTTTGTTATTCCATTTTCTCATAAGCCCTTTATGTGGCGTCGCTCAGACACCCGACTGAGGCATGTTTGCTATTTCATTTTCTCATAAGCCCTTTATGTGGCGTCGCTCAGACGCCCGACTGTGGTATGCTTGTTATTTTATTTGCTTTATAAGCCCTTTATGTGGTGTCGCTAAGACGCCCGACTGAGGCATGCTCACTTTTACTATCCTTTCGAGACGTCGCTTCAGACATCCGATAGGTGCATTTTATTACTATTCTGTCGTTACATATTCCGGTTGCACATAAATAACCTGCTTGCACGCAACAAGATTTTATTTATGACTGACGATGTGATCATAGAATATTTCAGTGCATGTTGATCAATTATATTATACCTGTGTTCTTAATGTTTGCGAGTACATTCAAAGTACTCACTGGCTTGTCCCTGGCTATTGTCTTAGCCAGATTGCTTGCTTGGAGAGGAGCGTGGCGATGACAGCCTCGGGACCTAAGCAACGGTGATAGCAGCCTCGCGAAGATAGGAGTTAACCTGGTCAGTTGTTCCTGTGGGAAATGGAGTCCCATAGACCATGGTGGACCACAAACCGCTTCTGCCCTCAACCACTAGAAACCATTTGATGTACTCATAGGCCACAATGGTCTTGTACTACATATTTTGCACTTTTGCTTGGAATTTCTGTAACAAGTTGGTGCCTCATCAGCTAACAGTAATCCTGGGGCTGGTGAGCACAACGGCCCTTTTCTGGAAATTAAAGCCCAGAAAACCGGTCGTGACATTACAGGTTAGTGCTAAGCTCATCATTTTACTTCATTTATTGCCACCACTCATCCTAAATACTATTTAACATTGGCAGGGATATGAGGCTTGTGCCTTTGTTAACTAGCTGGATGAAGAATGGCATGGCAGGGCTCGGAGTGTTATCACCAAGCTCGGAGAAGATAACGTAAAGCTGAAGAAAAAACTGGCTGATCTGGAATGTACAATCAGTATGATGAAGCAAGAAAGAATCAATCACATGCAACAGATGAAAGCAAGAGACAAGAAGGAACTAGCATGTGTAGTTTTGGTTATTGCATTAGCCATGTTCTATGCGTTTTTTGCAATGATGATTAGGGGTTTTGTTTGACAGTATTGCTAAAGCACATCTAGATGTGCTCTAAGTAATGCACATCTAGGTCCTATGCCATTGATGTTGCGCAAAGATTCGTGCAAATATTTTCCTTTGTCTTTTCTTATTTTCCTTCGTAGATTATTACTGGCTTTATCAATAAGAAGAGCTCAATGTATTGCTTTCCAACTGTCCTACTCCGTTCGTACCGGTACCGGTGCATAATCCCAAAACTCGCTCCTTCTTTTTGTCCTGAAAAAATAAACCAGCCAATAGGAGTCCTGCACAACCCCGGGAATTTGGGGCGACTGGGTACAAATAATTGCGGTTGATTATATCAGCGGTTAGATAATACGTCAACCCCCGCTTCAATAGGCATTCCTCTTCTCTGCATACCCCGCTTAAGTGCCCACCATCTTCATCGTCCCCGGCAGGCCACGCTACACACTGGCACACACTTTGCAGCCATGTCGAGCGACAGTGAGGACGACAATTCGGCCAGCAGTTTGGCGCCCAATGATAGGTCAACATCGGAATCATCCCACTCGTCTTCCATGAGTCTGGCGTCAAGCCCAGACCTCGATTATATCCGGATCATGGAAGGGATAATACATCTCCAATGTATCTATAATTTTTTTGTTCCATGCTGTTATATTATCAATCTTGGATGTTTTATAATCATTTTATAGTCATTTTATATCATTTTTGATACTAACCTATTGGCATAGTGCCAAGTGCCACTTCTTGTTTTTTCCTTGTTTTTTACATCGCAGAAAATCAATATTAGACGGAGTTCAAATGCCATGAAACTTTATGGAGAAATTTTATGAGCCAGAAGGAACACAACAGGCCCTGGCTACGCCTGGGGGTTGCCCCGAGGGGGGCACAACCCACCAGTGCGCTCCAGGAGGCCCAGGCGTGACCTGGTGGGTTGTGCCCACCACGAGTGCCCCCGGACCGCCTCTTTGCTCTATAAATACCCCAAAAATCATTCTTTGGTACTAACCTATTGACATAGTGCCAAGTGCCAATTCCTGTTTTTTCTGTGTTTTTACATCACAGAAAATCAACATCAGATGGAGTCCAAATGCCACGAAATTTGACGGAGAATTTTTATGGGCCAGAAGGAACACAATGGGCGCTTGCTGCACCTGGTGGTGCCCTGAGGGGGCACAACCCACCAGGGCGTGTGAGGAGGCCCAGGCACGCCCTAGTGGGTTGTGCCCACCTCGAGTGCCCCCATACCGCCTCTTTGCTCTATAAATACCCCAAAAATCACAGAACCCTAGGGGAGTCGACGAAATATTCATCCAGCCGCCACAGAGTCCAGAACCACCAGATCCAATCTAGACACCATCTCGGATGGGGTTCACCACCTCCATTGGTGCCTCTCCGATGATGCATGAGTAGTTCTTTGTAGACCTTTGGGTCCTTAGTTAGTAGCTAGATGGCTTCATCTCTCTCTTGTGATTCTCAATACAATGGTCTCTTGGAGATCCATATGATGTAACTATTTTGCGGTGTGTTTGTTGGGATCGATGAACTTTGAGTTTATGATCAGATCTATCTTTTTATATCCATGAAAGTATTTGAGTTTCTTTGATCTCTTTTATGCATGATTACTTATAGCCTCGTATTTCTTCTCCGATATTTGGTTTTTTGGCCAACTTGATCCATTTATCTTGCAATGGGAAGATGTGCTTTGTAGTGGGTTCGATCTTACGGTGTTTGATCCCAGTGACAGAAAGGGAAATGACATGTATGTATCGTTGCTACTAAGGATAAAATGATGGGGTCTATCTCTACATAGATAGATCTTGTCTACATCATGTCATCATTCTTATTGCATTACTCTATTTTCCATGAACTTAATACACTAGATGCATGCTGGGTAGCGGCCGATGTGTGGAGTAATAGTAGTAGATGCACGAAGGAGTCGGTCTACTAATCTTGGACGTGATGCCTATGTAATGATCATTGCCTGGATATCTTCATGAGTATTTGAAGTTCTATCAATTGCCCAACAGTAATTTGTTTACCCATCATCTGCTATTTTTCTCGAGAGAAGCCACTAGTGAAACCTACGGCCCCCGGGTCTTCTTTCTCATATATTTGCCTTTGCGGTCTATTTTTCTCTTGCATTTATTTTCAGATCTATTAATCCAAAAAACCAAAAATACATTGCTGCAATTTATCCTTATTTATTTTTTTCTCGTTCAATCTATCAATCTACTACAAATTTACCTCATGTTTGTTCGCCTATCTTCTGGCGCCGTACCCCGGAAGGGATTGACAACCCCGTTAACACGTCGGGTTGCGAGGATTTGTTATCTCTGTGCAGGAGTTGTTTACATTGTGTTGCTTGGTTCTCCTACTGGTTCGATAACCTTGGTTTCATGTATGAGGGAAATACCTACCGCCGCTGTGCTGCATCATCCCTTCCTCTTTGGGGAAATACCAATGTAGCTTCAAGCACATCAAAATGAATTTCTGGCACCATTGCCGGGGAGGATCTTCAACGTATACCAGGTTCCTAATCACAAATATCATCTCCTTGCAATTTACATTATTTGCCATTTGCCTCTCATTTTCCTCTCCCCCACTTCACAAAAATTTGTCGTTTTATTCGCCTCTCTTTTTCGTTCGCCGTTTTCTTGCCTTCTAGTTTTGATGGCTAGCGTCCCTACTCCTCCTTTGTCACCAGATTTTGAAGTCTTATGCTTCAAGCAAAGACAAGGAGAAAATTTAAAAGATGCCTAGTATAGGCTTATGGAATCGTATCATATTTCCAACTTAAAGGGGGACGCTAAGGTTTTGCTTCGTAATTTTTACATAGGATTGGCCTTACATCATAGAGAACTCCTAGATTTTGCCGCTATAGGAAATTTTATTGAGCTTGATGTCATTGCTGCCTATGAAATTTTAGAAAGAATTTTGGGAATTCCACCTCAAAAGAAGGGGTTTTCTTTTACACCGGAAGGAGTTCGAATGTTGGAAAAACTTGGTGATTTGCATAAACATATGGTTGAAATATAGAAGTATAATGAACCCCTCAAACATCTCAATGGTAGTATCAATCGCATGAATACCCTGATTACTCTTTGCAACAAGCGATTGGATATTTTGGATCTTAAGATGGTTTATTTTCTGGATAATTTAGGGAAGCATAAAGAGCCTCCCGGGTTTGAGAAAACCCTTACAAAAGTTGCCAAAACTTCAAAAGACAAAACTTAGATCATTGATTTATGCCTAGCTAAGGGCGTAAAACTATAGCGCTTGTTGGGAGGTAACCCAATGAATAAAATTTATTTTTGCTTTTTGTTTCCTGTCTTTGTGTGTTAGCACAATTATGCTACTGTTATGATTGTGTTTTTTGTGTTTTTATTAGTGTTTGTGCCAAGTAAAACCTTTAGGATCTTCTTGGGTGATAGTTGTTTGATCTTGCTAAAAAAATAGAAAGTTTTGCGCTCACGAAAATATTTATCATTCTTAACCAGAGAGCGATAAAATACCCATTCCAATTGCAGTAGATCAGTATACAAATTACTCAGGTCTTCCTAATTTTTCAGAATTTTTGGAGTTACAGAAGTATTCGAAAAAGTCTGATTGCTATAGACTGTTCAGTTTTGACAGATTCTGTTTTCTTTGTGTTGTGTGCTTATTTTGATGGCTCTATGGTTTACTTTGATGAGTTTTTGCCATACAAAAGTTGGAATACAGTAGATATAATACAAAAACAAAATATGAATTGGTTTGATACAACACTTATAGTAGTGATTTATTTTGCTTACACTAACGGATCTCACAAAGGTTTTGTTGAGTTTTGTGTGATTGAAGTTTTCAAGTTTTGGGTTATCTTACGATGGATGAAGGAAGTATAGAATAGCCTAAGCTTGGGGATGCCCTGGCATCCCAAGCTATTACCCAAAAATGAGCAACCAACTAAGCTTGGGGATGCCCCCGAGTAGCATCCCCGCTTTCTTCCAACGACTATCGGTATTTTACTTGAAGCTATATTTTTATTCGTCACGTGATATGTGTTTTGCTTGGAGCATCTTCTATGATAGGAGTCTTTTCTTGTTTTATTTTGTGTTTTAAGTCAGCAATCCTTGCTGGACACACTTATTTGAGAGAGCCAAAAATATTTCATGACTTGTTAGAATTGTTCTCTATGCTTCACTTAAATTTTTTTATGAGCTATGGACTTGCTCTAGTGCTTCACTTATATCTTTTTGAGCACGGTGTGCTTAGTATTTTTGAAGAAATGCTCTATTGCTTCACTTAGATTTATTTGAGAGTTAGTAAAATTTTCAAGAAATTCTGTCTTGCTTCACTAAAATTATTTTGACAGAAAGAAGAAAAATTATGCTCATGATCTTCACTTATATTTGTTTGAGCTCATGAAAAGCAATTCATGAAAATTAGTCCCAAAGTGATAGATATCCAAGAAGGATATAATAAGAACTTTCATGAATATCACTGCACAAAATAAATGTGATTCTTAGTAATAGTTTTGAGATATGATGATGTGATATGTGAGTTATGTTGATGAGTAATTATGCTTTAGTAAGAATATTGGTGTTAAGGTTTGTGATTCCCTATGCAAGTACGAAAGTCAATAGTCATGCAATGAAATTATAACCTACTTGTGGTGCATTATTCAGTGTTATTTATGCTTCATGCTTGCTTATGAGATTATCCGTTTCTTGGTTGGTTGCTTCTCAATCTTTTGCTGGCCTTCATTTTGCACCAAGTATGATCTCTACTTGTGCATCCAAAATCCTTTAAACCAGTTTTGCCACATGAGTCCACTATATCTACCTATATGTGGTATTGTTTTGCCGTTCTAAGCAAATTTGCATGTGCAATCTCTAATTTTCAAAATAAACTTCTCTTTTGTGTGTTTGTTTCGCTCGCGGAGCGGTGAGGGGTGGCTAATATTTTCCATGTTGGATGTGTTATTCTCAAGATGGGAGTTTGTTCACTTGTCATTGCACGAGAGTAAGGCAAAGGTATTAGGGATGCGCAGTCCTGAAATGGAAAAAAATGAATTTACTTTATGTTGTCAAATAATAAATTCCTTGGAAAGTGTTAGCATGGAGGGAACCCGTGGATACGGTTAGCCATGGAAAGTGAAAGTATGGTGGAAAAAGGAATAAACTTTATTTTCTGTTTGGGAACCGCCTATGGCATATCTAGCATGGAAAGTTTTGGGAACTCTAAGTCGTTTTCGTTGGTGGGATGGATACACCTCTCAAAATGGTTTTATCTCTAATTTTTCGGTTTGAGCTCTGGCACCTCTACAAATCCCTACTTCCCTCTGTGAAGGGCCTTTCTTTTACTCTATGCAATTTTTATTTTGAATTTGAGTCTCCATCTTCTCTTACTAAAGCACCCACTAGGAGGCAATATGATCGTACTTAAGTATTGGGTGTAGCTAATATTCGAGTGTGTTTCATGAATGGATAAATGGTTGAGCATGATTGGCTAGGGATAACTTATTTTAGCGTTGATATTTTGAAAGACATGGTTGCTTGTAGATATGCTTGAGTATCTAAATTATTATGTCAAAACTAGACTATTACTTTGAATCACATAAAAGTCCAATTGTCCATGCTATAAAGAAAAGAATATGATATGACATGATAGGCAACATTCCACATCAAAAATTCTATTTTTTATAACTTACCTACTCGAGGACGAGTAACAGTTAAGCTTGGGGATGCTGATACTTCTCCAATGTATCTATAATTTTTTATTGTTCCATGATGTTATATTATCAATCTTGGATCTTTTATAATCATTTTATAGTCATTTTATATCATTCTTTGGTACTAACCTATTGACATAGTGCCAAGTGCCAATTCCTGTTTTTTCTGTGTTTTTTACATCGCAGAAAATCAACATCAGATGGAGTCCAAATGCCACGAAATTTGACGGAGAATTTTTATGGGCCAGAAGGAGCACAATGGGCACTTGCTGCACCTGGTGGCGCCCCGAGGGGGCACAACCCACCAGGGCGCGCGAGGAGGCCCAGGCGCGCCCTAGTGGGTTGTGCCCACCTCGAGTGCCCCCATACCGCCTCTTTGCTCTATAAATACCCCAAAAATCCCAGAACCCTAGGGGAGTCGACGAAATATTCATCCAGCCGCCGCAGAGTCCAGAACCACCAGATCCAATCTAGACACCATCTTGGATGGGGTTCACCACCTCCATTGGTGCCTCTCCGATGATGTGTGAGTAGTTCTATGTAGACCTTCGGGTCCGTAGTTAGTAGCTAGATGGCTTCATCTCTCTCTCTCTCTCTTGATTCTCAATACAATGGTCTCTTGGAGATCCATATGATGTAACTCTTTTGCGGTGTGTTTGTTGGGATCGATGAACTTTGAGTTTATGATCAGATCTATCTTTTTATATCCATGAAAGTATTTGAGTTTCTTTGATCTCTTTTATGCATGATTACTTATAGCCTCGTATTTCTTCTCCGATATTTGGGTTTTGTTTGGCCAACTTGATCTATTTATTTTGCAATGGGAAGAGCTGCTTTGTAGTGGGTTCAATCTTACGGTGCTTGATCCAAGTGACAGAAAGGGAAACACCACGTATGTATCGTTGCTACTAAGGATATAAAATGGTAGGGTCTATCTCTACATAGATAGATCTTGTCTACATCATGCCATCATTCTTATTGCATTACTCTGTTTTTTCATGAACTTAATACACTAGATGCATGCTGGATAGCGGTCGATGTGTGGAGTAATAGTAGTAGATGCACGCAGGAGTCGGTCTACTAATCTTGGACGTGATGCCTATGTCATGATCATTGCCTTGATATCTTCATGAGTATTTGAAGTTCTATAAATTGTCCAACAGTAATTTGTTTACCCACCGTCTGCTATTTTTCTCGAGAGAAGCCACTAGTGAAACCTACGGCCCCCGGGTCTTCTTTCTCATATATTTGCCTTTGCGATCTATTTTTCTCTTGCATTTATTTTCATATCTATTAATCAAAAACCAAAAAATACCTTGCGGCAATTTATCCTTATTTATTTTGTTTGCGTTCGATCTATCAATCTACTACAAATTTACCTCACGTATGTTTGCCTATCTTCAGGCACCGTACCCGGAAGGGATTGACAACCCCTTTAACATGTCGGGTTGTGAGATTTTTTTATCGGTGAGCAGGGGCTGTTTACGTTGTGTTGATTGGTTCTCCTACTAGTTCGATAACCTTGGTTTCATATCTGAAGGAAATACCTACCGACGCTGTGCAGCAGCATCCCTTCCTCTTTGGGGAAACACCGACGTAGCTTCAAGCGACATCAAGGGACGCCGCCTCCGGAGTCGTCAGACGACAACCAGACGGACGAGGAGCCGTCGGAGGACGGAGAAGAGGACGACAATGATGATGAGGAGGAATGGTTGAACAAGGAGGAGGAGGACGACGATAGCAACGATGATGACGATGGTGGCGGCGATGAAAAGCCAACTGTCAGTGGCAAGAAGCGTCCTCGCCAAGACGATGTTGCGGGGCCATCCAACAACAACAACAAGAAGAAGGACTAAATTAAGAAGACTGTACATATCTCTGTTTCCGTTCACTCATATTAATTTGTTATCTCTGTTTATCGTGTCAATCTCATCGCAGACGGTTAGTAATAAGTATTCAACAGAAATCTTCTACACTATCGCCCATAGGTTGGTTTGTTGAACTGTGTGCCCTGTTGAGCACACAAGTCACAAAAAAAGTCCATATGGGATGTTTATAATGATCGCACACAATTCTGATTACTGACCTGTTTGCCAGATATCACACACATCTTGTTACGCCGAATCATTTGTGTTCACCTCGATCATCGCGAACAATTCATCAGAGCGAACTGTATGCCATATATCGCACACACATTGATATGGCTGCCCATTTCTGTTGTTCTATCTAATCGCAAACAGTTCGTATGGATCAACTGTATGCTCAGCATCACACACACAACTAAATTCTGACTGTGTTTGATGTTCCCACCATCGCAACCGGTTTGCACCTTTTTTGATGGTTATTTTAAACCGCAGTTTGCGATTATTGCATCACACACAGATTCGTCGAAGGGTCTCTGATCATAGTGTCGCGTTAGTAGCATCCTGCAGTAGTGATATCCATGTTCTAGATCCGATCTTGCAAGTTATAGTCACCTACTACGTGTTATGATCCGGCACCCCAGAGTGACAATAGTCGGGACCACTCCCGGTGATGACCGTAGTTTGAGGAGTTCATGTATTCACTGTGTGTTAATGCTTTGTTCTGGTTCTCTATTAAAAGGAGGCCTTAATATCCCTTAGTTTCCAATTGGACCCCACTGCCATGGGAGGGTAGGACAAAAGATGTCATGCAAGTTCTTTCCATAAGCATGTATGACTATTTACGGAATACATGCCTACATTATATTTATGAACTAGAGCTAGTGTCGTATCACCCTAGGTTATGACTGTCACATGATGAATATCATCCAACAAATCACTGATCCAATGCCTACGAATTTATCTTATATTGTTCTTGCTAAGTTACTACTGCTATCGTTACTGTTGCACTTGCTACAAAACTATTGCTATCACTGTTACCGTTACCATTGTTGTTGCTACTATTATCAAAACTATCATATTACTTTGCTACTGATCACATTGCTACAGATAATTAATCTCCAGGTGTGGTTGAATTGACAACTCAGCTGCTAATACCTTCAAATATTCTTTGGCTCCCCTTGTGTCGAATCTATAGATTTGGGTTGAATACTCTACCCTCGAAAACTGTTGCAATCCCCTATGCTTGTGGGTTATCAACCTTCTACCACAGATCCGAAGGCAAGATCTTTGTTGCTAAGAATGGTAACTTTCTAGAGAAGGAGTTTCTCTCGAAATAAGTGAATGGGAGGATAGTAGAACTTGATGAGGTAATTATACATTCTCTCGAATTGGAAAGTAGCTCATCACAGAAAATCGTTCCTGTGATGCCTACACCAACTAGAGACGAAGCTAAGGATGATGATCATGAAACTTTAGATCAAGTTACTACCCAACCTTGTAGGTCGAACAGAGCTGTTTCGCACCAGAGTGGTACGGTAATCCTGTTCTGGAAGTCATGTTACTAGACCATGACGAACCTACGAACTATGAAGAAGCTATGATGAGCTCAGATTCCGATAATGGAACCATGTATGAGAACAAAGTGTGGACTTTGGTTGACTTGCCCCATGATCAGCGAGCCATAGAGAATAAATGGATCTTCAAGAAGAAGACTGATGCTAATGGTAATGTTACTGTCTACAAAGCTTGACTTGTCGTGAAAGGTTTTCGACAAGTTCAAGGAGTTGACTACGATAAGACTTTGTCACCTGTAGAGATGCTTAAGTCTGTCTAAATCATGTTAGCAATTGCCGCATTTTATGATTACAAAATCTGGCAAATGGACGTCAAAACTGCATTCCTTAATGGATTTCTAAAAGAAGAGTTGTATATGATGCAACGAGAAGGTTTTTTCAATCCTAAAGGTGCTAACAAAGTGTGCAAGCTCCAGCGATCCATCTATGGTCTGGTGCAAGAATCTCAGAGTTGGAATATACACTTTGATGAGGTGATCAAAGCATATGGTTTTATACAGACTTTCAGAGAAGCTTGTATTTACAAGAAAGTGAGTGGGAGCTCTATAGCATTTCTAATATTATATGTGGAAGACATATTGTTGATTAGAAACGATATAGAATTTCTGGATAGCATAAAAGGATACTTGAATAAAAGTCATTCAATGAAAGACCTCAGTGAAGCTGCATATATATTAGGCATCAAGATATATAGAGATTAATCAAGATGCTTAATAGGACTTTCACAAAGCACATACCTTGATAAAGTTTTGAAGAAGTTCAAAATGGATCAGTCAAAGAAAGGGTTCTTGCATGTGTTACAAGGTGTGAAGTTGAGTCAAACTCCATTACTGACCACTGCAGATGATAGAGAGAAAATGGAAGGCATTCCCTATGCCTCAGCCATAGGTTCTATCATGTATGCTATGCTGTGTACCAGACCTGATGTGTGCCTTGCTATAAGTTTAGCAAGGAGGTACCAAAGTAATCTAGGAGTGGATCACTGGACAGTGGTCAAGAACATCCTAAAGTACATGAAAAGGACTGAGGATATGTTTCTCGTTTATGTAGGTGACAAACAGCTCGTCGTAAATGGTTACGTAGATACTAGCTTTAACACTGATCCGGATGACTCTAAGTCACAAACCGGATACATATTTATATTGAATGGTGGAGCTGTCAATTGGTGCAGTTCCAAGCAGAGCGTCATGGCGGGATCTACGTGTGAAGCGGAGTACATAGTTGCTTCGGAAGCAGCAAATGAAGGAGTCAGGATGAAGGAGTTCATATCCGATCTAGGTGTAAGACCTCGTGCATCGGGTCCAATGAAAATCTTTTGTGACAACACTGGAGCAATTGCCTTAGCGAAGGAATCCAGATTTCACAAAAGAACCAAACACATCAAGAGACGCTTCAACTCCATCTGTGATCAAGTCAAGGAGGGAGACATAGAGATTTGCAAAATACATCGGATCTGAATGCAGCATACCCGTTGACTAAGCCTCTTCCACAAGCAAAACATGATCATCACCAAGACTCCATGGGTGTTAGAATCATTACAATGTAATCTAGATTATTGACTCTACTGCAAGTGGGAGACTGAAGGAATATTCCCTAGAGGCAATAATAAAGTTGTTATTTATATTTCCTTATTCATGATAAATGTTCATTATTCATGCTAGAATTGTATTGATCCGAAACCTTAATACATGTGTGAATACATAGACAAACACTGCGTCCCTAGTAAGTCTCTACTTGACTATCTCGTTGATCAAAGATGGTTAAGGTTTCCTAACCATGGACATGAGTTGTCATTTGATAATGGGATCACATCAAGCATGATGTGATGGACATGACCCATCTGTTGGCTTAGCATATTGATCGTTCAGTTTTATTGCTATTGCTTTCTTCATGTCAAATACATATTCCTTTGATTATAAGATTATGCAACTCCCGTATACCGGAGGAATACCTTGTGTGCTATCGAACGTCACAACGTAACTGGGTGATTATAAAGATGATCTACAGGTATCTCCGAAGGTGTTTGTTGGGTTGGCATAGATCTAGATTACGATTTGTCACTCCAAGTATCGGAGAGGTATCACTGGGCCCTTGATACGTCCATTTTGCATCATGCTTTTATATCGATATTTATTGCATTATGGGCTGTTATTACACATTATGTCACAATACTTATGCATATTCTCTCTTATTTTACAAGGTTTACATGAAGAGGGAGAATGCCGGCAGCTGGAATTCTGGGCTGGAAAAGAGCAAAAATTAGAGACCTATTCTGCACATCTCCAAAAGTCCTGAAACTTCACGGGAGCATGTTTCAGAATATATAAAAAATATTGGGCCAAAGAAGTACCAGAGGGGGGCCACCCACCATCCACGAGGGTGGGGGCGCCCTACCCCCCTAGGCATGCCCCCCTGCCTCGTGGGCCCCCTTTCAGCCCTATGATGCCCATCTTTGGCTATATGGAGTCTTTTGTCGAGGAAAAAAATCATAAGCAAGCTCACAGGACGAAACTCCGCCGCCATGAGGCGGAACCAATCTAGGGCTCCGGCGGAGCTGTTCTGTCGGGGAAACTTCCCTCCGAGAGGGGGAAATCATCACCATCGATCCTCTCATCGGGAGGGGGTCAATCTCCATCAACATCTTCACCAGCACCATCTCATCTCAAACCCTAGTTCATCTCTTGTATCCAATCTTTGTCTCAAAACCTCAGATTGGTACCTGTGTGTTGCTAGTAGTGTTGATTACTCCTTGTAGTTGATGCTAGTTGGTTTACTTGGTGGACGATCATATGTTCAGATCCATTATGCATATTAATACCCCTCTGATTATGAACATGAATATGATTTGTGAGTAGTTACGTTTGTTCCTGAGGACGTGGGAGAAGTCTTGCTATAAGTAGTCATGTGAATTTGGTATTCGTTCGATATTTTGATGAGATGTATGCTGTCTTTCCTCTAGTAGTTTCATGTGAACGTCGACTACATGACACTTCACCATTGTTTGGGCCAGAGGAAGGCATTGGGAAGTAATAAGTAGATGATGGGTTGCTACAGTGATAGAAGCTTAAACCCTAGTTTATGTGTTGCTTCGTAATGAGCTGATTTGGATCCATATGTTTCATGCTATGGTTAGGTTTACCTTAATACATCTGTTGTAGTTGCGGATGCTTGGAATAGGGGTTAATCATAAGTGGGATGCTTGTCCAAGGAAGGACAGTACCCAAGCACCAGTCCACCCACATCTCAAATTATCAAAGTACCGAACGCGAATCATATGAACGTGATGAAAACTAGCTTGACGATAATTCCCATGTGTCCTCGGAGCGCTTTCCTTTATATAAGAGTTTGTCCAGGCTTGTCCTTTGCTGCAAAAAGGATTGGGCCATCTTTCTGAACCTTATTTACTTTTATTACTTGTTACCCGTTGCAAATTACCTTATCACAAAACTATCCGTTACCGATAATTTCAGTGCTTGCAGAGAATACCTTACTGAAAATTGCTTATCATTTCCTTCTACCCCTCGTTTGGTTCGACACTCTTACTTATCGAAAGGACTGCGATAGATCCCCTACACTTGTGGGTCATCAAGACTCTTTTCTGGCGCCGTTGTCCGGGAGTGAAGCACCTTTGGTAGGTGGAATTTGGTAAGGAAAAATTTATATAGTGTGCTGAAATTTACTGTCATTTGTTACGATGGAACATAATCCTTTGAGGGGCTTTCTCGGGGTATCTTCACCCGGACCAGTAGAGAAAAGAGTTGCTCCTCAACCTACTGAACCTACTGAAAATGTTTACTTTGAAATTCCTTCGGGTATTATAGAGAAACTGCTAGCTAATCCTTTCACGGGTGATGGAACATTACATCCCGATTTGCACCTAATCTATGTGGATGAAGTTTGTGGATTATTTAATCTTGCAGGTATGCCCGAGGATGTTATCAAGAAGAAGGTATTCCCTTTATCTTTTAAGGGAAAGGCATTGACATGGTTTAGGCTATGTGATGATATGGGATCATGGAACTACAATCGATTGAAATTGGAATTTCATCAGAAGTTTTTATCCTATGCATCTTGTTCATCGTGATCGTAATTATATATATAATTTTTGGCCTCGTGGAGGAGAAAGCATTGCTCAAGCTTGGGGGAGGCTTAAGTCAATGTTATATTCATGCCCCATATCATGAGCTCTCAAGAGAAATTATTATTCAAAAATTTTATGCTCGGCTTTCTCTCGATAATCGCTCCATGCTCGATACTTCTTGCACTGGTTCTTTTATGATGAAGACTATTGAATTCAAATGGGATTTATTAGCAAGAACTAAATGCAACTCTGAATATTGGGACCTCGGCGAAGGTAAGGATTCAGGTATAACACCTAAGTTTGATTGTGTTAATCTTTTATGGATCCCGATGCTTTCCATGAATTTAGCACTAAATATGGACTTGACTCTGAGATAGTAGCTTCTTTTTGTGAATCCTTTGCTACTCATGTTGATCTCCCTAAGGAGAAGTGGTTTAAATATAATCCTCCCATTGAAGTAAAAGTAGTTACACCTATTAAAGTTGAAGAAAAGACTATCACTTATAATGATCCTATTGTTCCTACTACTTATATTGAGAAACCACCTTTCCCTGTTAGAATAAAGGATCATGCTAAAGCTTCAACTATGGTTCGTAAGTGTAATACTAGAACACCTACACCCTTTTAGCAAATTAAAGTTGAACCTAGTATTGCTATGGTTAAAGATCTCTTTGCTGATAATATTGATGGGCATGTTATTTACTTCTGTGATGAAGCTGCTAGAATTGCTAGACCCGATACTAAAAATAAACATAGCCTGTTGTAGGCATGCCTGTTATTTCTGTTAAAATAGGAGATCGTTGCTATCATGGCTTATGTGTTATGGGTGCAAGTGCAAGTGCAATACCTCATTCTCTATATAAAGAAATTATGCATGATATTGCACCTGCTGAGATAGAAGAGATAGATGTTACAATTAAGCTTGCTAATAGAGATACTATTTCACCCATTGGGATTGTTAGAGATGTTGAATTCTTGTGTGGGAAAGTTAAATATCCTGCTGATTTTCTTGTTCTTGGTTCCCCACAAGATGAATTTTGTCCCATTATATTTGGTAGACCCTTCTTGAATACTGTTAATGCTAAGATAGACTACAATAAGGATATTGTTTCTATTGGTTTTGGGGATATGTCTCATGAATTTAATTTTGCTAAATTTCGTAGACAACCCCATTGTAAAGAATTGCCTAGTAAAGATGAAATTATTGGTCTTGCTTCTATTGCCGTGCCTCCTAGTGATCCTTTAGAACAATATTTGCTAGACCATCAAAATGATATGTTTATGAATGAAAGAAGGGAAATATATGAAATATTCTTTAAACAGAGACCTATTTTGAAACACAACTTGCCTGTTGAAATCCTAGGGGATCCTCCTCCACCCAAGGGTGGTCCCGTGTTTGAGCTGAAACCTTTACCAGATACTCTTAAATATGCTTATCTTGATGAGAAAGAGATATATCCTGTTATTATTAGTGCTAACCTTTCAGAGCATGAAGAAAAGAAATTATTGAAAACTCTAAAGAAGCACCGTGCTGCTATTGGATATAATCTTGATGATCTTAAGGGCATTAGTCCCACTCTATGCCAGCCCAAAATAAAATTGGAGAAAGACGCGAAACCAGTTGTCGATCACCAAGGACGGTTAAATCCTAAGATGAAAGAAGTGGTTAGAAAAGAAATACTAAAGCTTCTGGAGGCAGGTATAATTTATCCTGTTGCTGATAGTCAATGGGTAAGTCATGTCCATTGTGTCCCAAAGAAGGGAGGTATTATTGTTGTTCCTAATGATAAAGATGAATTGATCCCACAAAGAATTGTTACAGGTTATAGAATGGTAATTGATTTCCGCAAATTAAATAAAGCTACTAAAAAGGATCATTACCCTTTACCTTTTATTGATCAAATGCTAGAAAGATTATCCAAACATACACATTTTTGATTTCTAGATGGTTATTCTGGTTTCTCTCAAATACATGTGTCAAAAGAGGATCAAGAAAAGACAACTTTCACTTTCCCTTTCGGTACCTTTGCTTATAGACGTATGCCTTTTGGTTTATGCAATGCACCTGCTACTTTTCAAAGATGTATGACTGCTATATTCTCTGACTTTTGTGAAAAGATTGTTGAGGTTTTCATGGATGATTTCTCCATTTACGGAACTTCTTTTGATGATTGCTTAAGCAACCTTGATCGAGTTTTGCAGAGATGTGAAGAAACTAATCTTGTCTTGAATTGGGAGAAGTGCCACTTTATGGTTAATGAAGGTATTGTCTTGGGGCATAAAATTTCTGAAAGAGGTATTGAAGTTGATAAAGCTAAAGTTGATGCTATTGAAAAGATGTCGTGTCCTAAGGACATTAAAGGTATAAGAAGTTTTCTTGGTCATGCCGGTTTTTATAGGAGGTTCATTAAGGACTTCTCTAAAATTTCTAGGCCTCTGACTAATCTCTTATAAAAGTATGTTCCTTTTGTCTTTGATGATGATTGTGTAGAAGCATTTGAAATACTTAAGAAAGCTTTGATTTCTGCACCTATTGTTCAGCCTCCTAATTGGAATCTACCATTTGAAATTATGTGTGATGCTAGTGATTATGCTGTAGGGGCTATTCTAGGACAAAGAGTTGATAAGAAATTAAATGTTATCCAATATGCTAGTAAAACTCTAGACAATGCCCAAAGAAATTATGCTACTACTGAAAAAGAATTTTTAGCAGTTGTATTTGCTTGTGATAAGTTCAGACCTTACATTGTTGATTCTAAAGTAACTATTCACACTGATCATGCTGCTATTAAATATATTATGGAAAAGAAAGATGCTAAACCTAGACTTATTAGATGGGTTCTCCTACTAGAAGAATTTGATTTGCATATTATTTGTAGAAAGGGAGCTGAGAACCCCGTTGCAGACAACTTGTCTAGGTTAGAGAATGTTCTTCATGACCCACTACCTATTGACGATAGCTTTCCTGATGAACAATTAGCTGTGATAAATGCTTCTCGTACTGCTCCATGGTATGTTGATTATGCGAATTATATTGTTGCTAAGTTTATACCACCTAGTTTCACATACCAGCAAAAGAAAAAGTTCTTCTATGATTTAAGACATTACTTCTGGGATGACCCACATCTTAATAAAGAAGGAGTAGATGGTGTTATTAGACGTTGTGTACCTGAGCATGTACAGGAACAGATCCTACGCAAGTGTCACTCCGAGGCTTATGGAGGACACCATGCTGGAGATAGAACTGCACATAAGGTATTGCAATCCGGTTATTATTGGCCTACTCTCTTCAAGGATGCCCGTAAGTTTGTCTTGTGTTGTGATGAATGTCAAAGAATTGGTAATATTAGTAGACGTCAATAAATGCCTATGAATTATTCACTTGTTATTGAACCATTTGATGTTTGGGGCTTTGATTATATGGGACTGTTTCCTTCCTCTAATGGGTATACACATATTTTAGTTATTGTTGATTACGTTACTAAGTGGGTAGAAGCTATTCCAACTAGTAGTGATGATCATAACACCTCTATTAAGATGCTTATATAAATTATTTTTTCGAGGTTTGGAGTCCCTAGATATTTAATGACTGATGGTGGTTCACATTTTATTCATGGTGATTTTCGTAAAATGCTTGCCAAGTATGATGTTAATCATAGAATTGCATCTCCGTATCATCCACAGTCTAGTGGTCAAGTAGAATTGAGTAATAGAGAGATTAAATTAATTATGCAAAAGACTGTTAATAGATCTAGAAAGAATTGCTCCAAAAAACTTGATGATGCATTATGGGCCTATAGAACTGCATATAAGAATCCTATGGTTATGTCTCCATATAAAATGTTTATGGTAAGTGTCGGTGTACTAGAGTAGGGGTACCCTAGTATCCCGAACTTGTGCACGGGCAGTTGCAGCGCCGTGCGGCAAGGCTCGCCGGACGACCGCCAGAGTCCTCCGTGGGTTCCTTTGGAGCCATTCAAGAACAAAGCATTCAAGATGAAGAGACAAGGCCCCGGCAAGAGGAGCTTGCCGGGAAGGCCAACCACGACACTTCAAGAAACTTGCCGTGATGCATCGCACGTCCCGGCAAGGTCCGGTGAGTGACAAGCTTCTGGACTCGGCAAGACGACGACCCCGACAAGGTACTCGCCGGGGGCCCGCTGCCACTCTGAACCCACACTCCAGCGCACCCACCCGCGTGTCGCCATGAGGCTTCCTCAGGGGCGCGTGGCGGGAGCCTGTGCAGCCAGGGGTACGCGGTGGCAAGCGGAGATGAAGAGAAGGCCATCGTGGCAAATGGTGGCGCTCCTAACGGTCACTTTTTGCACTATTTAGGCAACTCAGACGGGCATTCAATGACCTTGTCCCCTGCCGTCAGAGTTAGGTAGGGTGCACTGTGTCCACAGTAGCGGTAGCTGCACCTACCGCATCCTTTTCCATTTTTACCCTTCTAGTCTACGTTGCCACCTATCGGTGACCCCTTGAAAGTATAAAAGGAGGCCCAAGCGCAACGTAGAAGAGGTTCGGCTCATTCGGAACATCAAGAACACTCTCACGCTCGGTCTGGCAACGTCCATCGCTCCTGAGCAAGAATTCAATACACACAAACAAGCAGCAGTAGGGTTTTACGCATCCGTGCGGCCCGAAGCTGGGTAAAACTGCTCGCGTGTACTGCCTCGATCCGCTCTTTTCACGGCCTCCGCCCCCCTCCGAACCGAAAGGGGCCCGGTCCCCATAGGTGTTGGTGGATCAGTTTCCCCGATAGTAAGGCATGTGACTTACCTCTTGAACTAGAACATAAGGCATATTGGGCCATTAAAGAGCTCAACTATGACTTCAAACTTGCCGGTGAGAAGAGGCTTTTTGATATTAGCTCACTTGATGAATGGAGAACCCATGCTTATGAAAATGCCAAACTGTTTAAAGAAAAAGTTAAAATATGGCATGACAAAAGGATACAAAAACGTGAGTTTAACATAGGTGATTATGTATTGTTATACAACTCACATTTAAGATTTTTTGCAGGCAAACTCCTCTCTAAATGGGAAGGTCCTTACGTCATCGAGGACGTCTATCGTTCCGGTGCCATAAAAATCAACAACTTTGAAGGCACAAATCCAAGGGTGGTGACCGGTCAAAGAATCAAACATTATATCTCAGGTAATCCCATAAACGTTGAAACTAATGTTATTGAAACCGTAACCCTAGAGGAATACATAAGGGACACTTTCCAGAATGTTTTAGACTCCGAAAAGGAATAGGTATGTGGTACGGTAAGTAAACCGACTCCAAAACAGTTCTAATGGAAATTTTTCTCCGTTCTGGAATATTTAAGAAAATAGGAAAATAAGAAGTAGTCCAGAAAGGACACGAGGCTTCCACAAGGGTGGAGGGCGCGCCCTACCCCCTGGGCATGCCCCCCTGCCTCGTGGGCACCTCGTGTGCTCCCCGGACTCCGTTTTCTTGCATGATACTTCTTTTGGTCGGTAAAAATTCATTATATAATCTCCCAAAGGTTTTGACCACCGTATCACGCAAATATCTCATATTTTTGTTTTGAGCTGTTTTCTGCCAGGGTTGTCATGGCCAGGCATCATGTCGTCTCCCTCCTCCTCCAACAATGAGGGCAACGATGCTTGGCTAATGAAGATAGAGTTGAAGAGAGAAGAGCCCGGAGAGATCAACAAGGACGATGGGATCAAGAAGGCCATGGGGGATCAAGTTCCGGCAGTAGTAGAAGAAGACATCCTTCAACCTCACCACAATCTCTTTACCCCAACGGAGATTGAAGCTTTCAAGATGATTGAGTTAGCTTGCATTCAAAACAAGTATCTCACAAGTGAAAATATTTTGTTGAAGGAGCATATCACTGCACTCAAGGGCATTATCCGCAAATTAGAGGATCTCCTACGCTCGATGTGCGACTATCCATCATCACCAACACCTTCTTCACCAACAAAGAAGAACTCAGTATCGAGTATGGGCACTCCCCTTGGCAACTGCCAAGCTTGGGGGAGTGCCCCGGTATCGTATCACCATCGCACTTTTATCGTTACCATTTTTCTTAGTTCGATCCTTTTGGTAATATCTTGATCTAGTAGAATAAAGCTTTAGCATCATCTAGTTTTGAGTTTTGCTTTATGATCCGTCTATGTAATCGAGTCCGTGGGCTATATATAATAAAGATTAGTGTTGAGTCAAGGGCTTGGTTATCTTGCTATGATCTTGAGGGAATAAAATAAAAGAATAAATAATAAAAAGAAATAAATAGATCATGTGGATCTTATGGAGAGTAATGACTTCACATATAAAGAGTATGATGAATAAAAGTTTTTGAGAGTTGACAAACATAGTTTCAGTCACGGTTGCAATTAATAGGAAGTAATAAAGAAAGAGAGGTTTTCACATATAAATATACTATCTTGGACATCTTTTATGATTGTGGTCACTCATTAAAATATGACATGCTAAAGAGTTGACGTTGGACAAGGAAGACAACGTAATGGGTTATGCTTACCTACATCTAAAATAAATTATATTGCCATGGATCATCCAACATGTTGAGCTTGCCTTTCCCTCTCATGCTAGCCAAATTCTTTGCACCAAGTAGAAATACTACTTGTGCTTCCAAATATCCTAAAACCCAGTTTTGCCATGAGAGTCCACCATACCTACCTATGGATTGAGTAAGATCCTTCAAGTAAGTTGTCATCGTTGCAAGCAATAAAAATTGCTCTCTAAATATGTATGATTTATTAGTATGGAGAAAATAAGCTTTATACGATCTTGTGATGTGGAAGAAATAAAAGCAACGGACTGCATAATAAAGGTCCATATCACAAGTGGCAATATAAAGTGACATTCTTTCGCATTAAGATTTTGTGCATCCAACCATAAAAGCACATGAAAACCTCTGATTTCCTCTGTGAAGGGCCTATCTTTTATTCTTGCCTTATACTTCATACAAGAGTCATGGTGATCTTCACCTTTCCTTTTCACATTTTATCCTTTGGCAAGCACAATCTGTTGGAAAGATCCTGATATATATAGCTAATTGGATGTAAGTTTTCATGAACTATTACTGTTGACATTAGCCTTGAGGTAAAAGGTTGGGAGGCAAAACTATAAGCCCCTACTCTATGTCTGGTTAAAACTTCAAACCCATAAATATTGCATGAGTGTTAGCAATTGTGAAAGACTAAATGATAGTTGAGTATGTGGACTTGCTGAAAAGCTCTTATATTGACTCTTTCCGATGTTATGATAAATTGCAATTGCTTCAATGACTGAGATTATAGTTTGTTATTTTTCAATGAAGTTTCTGATTCATACTTGAAATTGTGAATAAATTGTTACTTTAGCATAAGAGATCATATGATAATATATATATATAGAAGCACTATTCTGATCCTGGGATCAGAATAGTTATTCGGATCACAGCTCGCCCTATAAGGAGGCGCGTAGATCTTTTCTGAACTCCACGAACTACCCCACTAGTCCCGGCTAAAAAAACCGGCCACGAGGCCACAACCACGACCCCCGCAACCTCCCCCCGATCCCATCGCCTCCGATCTCGCCATGGATCCACTCGCCCCGGCCTGGACTCTCCATCGCCGGAGCCCCACTCGCCGCCGGCCCCGCCAACCGCGTGAGCCGCCCCCCTTAGCCCGGCCGTCACTCCCCGACGTCGACCCAGACGCATCTCCTGCCCCCTCGATCCATCCCCTTCCCCCTGACTCCCTCCCCTCCATAGCACCGCCGACCTCCCTCCACTGCGTCGCCAGGCTTCCTCCACTGCACCACCGGCCTGCCTCCACCGCGCCCCCAGCTTCCCCGAGCCAAACGCGGCACCCACCACCACCAGGCGACCCCGCCGCCGCTCCTACCTCAGCCGGTGACACCGCCGCCGCCCATCCCCAAGCAGGCGCCTCCGCGTCCGGCCCGGCCCTAGCCACAGACGCGCTGCAACCCCGACCCCAACCGGCGACACACCACACCCCGCCTCCAACAGATTGGGAGACATCGCCGCACCACCTCCTGGAGCACGTCGGGGGTCGTCGGATCTGGCAAGATCCTTCACCGCCCTTTACTCGCCGGTGACCACTTTCCATTTTTTGGAATTGAAGTTCAGGTACAACAGAGGAAGAAAACTTCAGATAGTTCTTGCATATAAATTCAGAAGAATGTTGTTCATACAGTGATTCACTTTCCATTATAAATGTACGTACATGTTTATGCCTACGCACCACCGCTGCCTGCAACCCTCCTGACGCAGCCGCTCAAATTTCCCATCGCTGGCGGTCGCAGCGTCAATTGCGGCTGGATGGAGATGCAAAAATGGTCGTACGCACTAAAACAAATCCTCCCGACAGTCCGTCAGTAGCATAGGGTAATTCAGTTACTTGTTCCTGCAGATGCTAGAGTAATTTCCTTCGGTCCACACTGAGCAGAGGTCATGGCATCTATTTCTTATTTTTTTTCTGTATGAAAAATTATGAAAAGGAAGGAATGGTCTGGCTGGATGAGCAGTCCTAGTTGAGTTCTCCCTACGGATACTTAGAATTATATTTCCAAATATTAAGTTCCCTTTGATATTTGATTAGTACTCCACCTTACAAGCAAGGATGCTCTAAAAATCGAACACATGATGCTTGATACACCGCGACTCAAGTTCTCTGTTATTTCCTGTTGAAGGTCAGCAGCAGGGCACAAGGCACATCAGGACGGTTGCCCGGACCTGGCCTGTATCCATTCTGCCTCTGTCAGAACTGTGACGGCCATGCGTCCGTCGAGCGTCGACTTTGTCTGTCCGTGAGCACCTCTTCCACACAATCAACCGCAGATACACGGATACACATGTACTCGTATACTTGTACTTCATAGCTTCTGACCTCTCTGAATTTGTGTGCATGTTTTTGGTGCATGTCATTGCATAGCTCCACCACTGAATTTGGAATTTCAGTCAATGCTTAAACTTGATAAAAAAGAGCAAGAAACAATGACAAATGATGTGTGTTTTTCAGGGAAGTGAGCTGAGAATTTAGATGTTCCTTTCACAATATTGAGGGCATCGATCAAGCTAGTATATGGTCGTTAAAAACTAGTATGATGTTATGTATTTATGGTTGTAGGAAAGATGGTTTCTACGTCAAAAGTATGTGGTAGTTGTGTGTGCGTGTGCCCGCGCGCGTGTTTCTGTGTGTGGTTGTGTGATGGGTGTGTCCTTCTATTTTATTCATATGTAAAAAGGAAAAAAAAGAAGGTCTCATATATGAGATAAGCAATAAGTTAAAAATGTAATAATGAAAAAAGGTTGTCCATGAAAATTCTCATATTCTTAAAATAAAGACCAAGAAGTTCAAGTAAAAAAAGAAGAATTTGATGTCTATTTAAAAATTGTGATTTTTCACGTGTCAAAAAGATTTTCAACCAAGAAGTTCAAAATATAATAATCAAGGAGTTCAATGTTTATAGAAAAATTGAACGACCTTGCTTCTTAAAAAACAGGAACTTCAAATTAAAAATAGCAAAACAAGAAGTCCAAATTAACAAGATGGAGCTATTCAATGATTATAGGAAACTTGGATTTTTCTTGTTATTAAAGAATGGAAACAAGAAGTTCAAAAATTTAAATAACGTAGTAGTTTGATCTATAAAAAATAGAAAATCCAAATCTGCTAACGGGAAGATCATAAGAAGTTCAAACAGAAAAATACAGAAGTTCAAAAGATAACAATGCACTTTGAAGTGAATATTTCACCGTTTCTAAAATAAAAAAACAAGAAGTTCAAATTCTAAAAATAGAGCCGTTCAAAAATCATAAAAAAGGATTTTCATCGTTTCTAAATAAAAAATGGCACTTCGTTATTTATGAACAAGCCCTCCCACCCCCGTTGTGGCCATGCTTGACCCACGGCTTCTGGCCATCATCGCGGTCAATCCTCTGCCTTTAATATTTCTTCAAGACACGCATTTTGAAAAAATGGAACCTGAAGATACTGGTTCTTCCGTCGGCCGAGCGGTGGATGCAACACACTCCATCACTGTCAAAAAATGGGTGCTCCCAGATACATAAATTTTCTCTTGCGTACGTGTGTTTCTCTCGGGCAGAAAGAGAGAAGTTCATCCTAGCTACTGGGGTCGTTCAATGTGTATACTAAAAGAAGGGGGGAACAACATGTGAGCATCAGTGTGTGGGTGTTGTTCTATTATGTCTCTGTGTGTGTGTGTGTGTAACTTTTGCACAAAAATAAACTCTAGAAGTTCACAAAACCCCGAAAAGCCTACAAGTTAAAAGACAAAACAATAGACAATTTTTTCCGTCTCTGAAACTAAACCAAGAAGTTCAAATTTAAGATACATAGCAGGGTCAATGTTTATAAGAAAATTAGAATTTTTTATATCTAAAGAAAAGCAAGAAGTTCAAAATAACATAACACATGACTTTGATGCTTATGTTTTTTATAAAAAGAACATTGTTTTACGGTTTCAAAAAATGGAAAAATAAAGTATTTCAAATAAACCAAGAAGTTCAAATTATAAAAAACAAGTTCAATATTTATAAAAAAACATAGGTTTCCTTTGTTACTAAAGAATAAAATTAAAGAAGTTCAAATTAAAATAAAAAGAGTAGTTTGATGTTTATAGAAAACTCAAATTCTTTCCATTTCTTGGAAAAAAGTATGAGGTTCAATTTAAAAAAAGTGTTTGATGTTTATTTGAAAACATATATTTTGTAAGAATAAGATTAAGAAGTTCAATTCGAAATAACATAGAAGTTCGAAGAAAATAAAAAACTCAGATTTGTTGCAAAAAGTTTACGTGCACCCCCGTGCATGGTTCATAATTTATATCGCGGCATGTCCGACCTCCAATTACATGTTTTAAAAATGACAAAAAATGACGTCGGACCTTCAATTGTATGTAATTCGACGTACACACAAAAATGTGACAGAAGTTCGTAGTGAAAACAGCGAGAAGTTCAAATACTGCAAGCAATGCATTTCAGGTGAGAATAGAAGTATAGAAAAATAAAGGCTTAAAAATTTTGTTGACAGAAGTTCAAGTGCTCTGTCCGGGGAAGTTTAAAAATTCTTGCGAGAGAGGTTCACCATGTATTTCCATGCTTTAATCAAAATATAAAAAGGTGAAGTTCAAATTGAAATAACACAGAAGTTCGGAGTTTATTAAAACCTAGTATTTACCTGTTCAAAACATAAAAAACACAACACCATTTTTTGCATTTTTAGAAACAACTCATAAACGAAAAAATGGTTGTTAGAAGTTCAAGTGCTCGGCGAAGAAAAGTTCAAAAAATTCTTGTGAGAGAGGTTCACCGTGTATTTAGATGTCCAAAATACGTAAAAAAATATGTTGTTTTTTGGGTTTTAAAATAATTCTCTCAAACCAGAGAGAAGTTCAAAATGCTAATAACCAGAAGTTCACGAACTGCATGGTGTGTGTTTCGTATAATAAAAATACAATAAAGTAAAACAGAGTGAAGTTCAAACAGACATGCCCCAGAAGTTCAACTACTTCACACAATGCAAAAAACAGCACGTCAAAAACAGAGTGAGGTTCAAAAAGACATGCCCGTGAAGTTCAACTACTTCACGCAGTGCATTTCCGTTCGCGATGAACGCAGAAATCATGATCTCGCCATTTTCTAATTTACCTAAAAACTACAGGAATATCATTTGTATAAGTTTCATGTCCTCGGTCGGAGAAAGTTAAAAAAATTATTGTGAGAGGGGTTTGTACAGAAGGAATATCATTTGTGTAACACTGACGATGGATGAGAAAATTACAAACGAAAATACATCACAGAAGTTCAACCGAAACAGCAGGAAGTTCAATTACTACAATGGATGAATTTCAGATGAAAAACTTTTAAAATTGTCGCGAATATTAAAAAGCGATCAACACGGGAAAATTAACTGCTTACAACAGCTTTCCACTGGTATATCACTTGCTCAATTTCGGTGAGTGGATGGAGAGTTACGAGCAGTGGATGGAGACCTATGAGCAAAAAAATCACGTGAAAAACAGAGTGAAGTTCAGGTACACGCATCAAGAAGTTCAGGTTCTTCACGCGGTGCATTTTCGAAGAATCTGTTTCACGATATAGGCAGAACGCATGATCCCGCCATTTTCGAAATTACTTGAAAACGGCTAGGAATTAGAGAAAACCATCAACATGAAAAAGTTTCGCATTTTCCATAGCTTTTCAGCGGTATATTATTTGCCCCATTCCGATAAAGTTTGTAGAAATTACGGCGAAAATACGTTTTTCGCCATTTTTGAAACTGACTTAAAACCATAAAGAATTGGGTGAAACAATACATACCAAAAAGTTTCGCACTTGTTCAAGCTTTCCAACGCCATATCATTTGCTGCATTCGGACGAATGGTTAAATAATTAGCTCGAAAATACAAACTCGGTAGGACTTGGAGCATTTTCTAAATTACTCTTAAACCATTCAAAATTAGAAAAAAAAACTTTCAAGATGAAAAAGTAGCGCATTTTCATAAGCTTTCCAACGCCGTATCATATGCCTCCATTGGATTAGCCGTTTAGAAATGACATTGAAAAAACAAACTCAGCTGTTCGGTTTACAAAATTTTACGTTTTTTCAAATTACTCTTTAACCATAGGGAATTAGAGAAAACTTTCAACATGTGGAAGGAGCGGTTTTGCAGCAGCTTTCCAACGCCATATTATATGCCTCATTCCGATAAACAGTTTAGAAATGTGATCGAAAATATGATTCACTTTTTTTGTGCGAAGAAAAAACGGTTTTCAAAACTGCTCTTAAACCACTTATATTTTTCCCAAAATTTAAGTTGGGTCATGATACTGATGTCCATAGCTTTCCAACGGTATATGGCAAGCCCCATTTCGGCAATGTTAGCGGAAGTTCAACCTAGTTCACAGGGAAGTTCAACGTACTACTAGCGGGGCAGGTCAGGTTGTGATCAGAATATTATTCTGATCCCGTGATCAGAATAGTGTTTATGTGTGTGTGTATATATATATATATATATATATATATATATATATATATATATAGGACAACACTATTCTAATCCCAGGATTAGAATAGTTATTTGGATCACGATGGTCCTATATAGGAGCCGATAGCTCCTCCCAAACTCCCTGAAAAAGAAAAAAAGCCTGATCCCCCACTCCCCGCACAGCCCACGCACCCACCTCCAAACGGGCGACGCGCCACCACCCCGCCCCCAACCGGCGATCGGCCCGAGGCGCCGCTGCAACCCCGCCAGCAACCGCCGCCGCCACCAACCGCCCACTCCCAGATCCAACCACGCCGCGACGCCCCCTCTCCTCCTCCCTTGCCAGCACGCGCCACCGCATCCTGCAACCGCTGCCTGCCCGGTCACCAAAGACGCCGCTGCCCCGCCCCCAACTGTCGCATGCCCTGTCGCCGGAGACTCCGCCGCCATGCCCCGCCCCCAACCGCCGCCTGCCCCGTCCTCAACCGGAGACACCGCCGCGTTAGCAAGATTCCGCGCGCACGAACTAGCTCGAATCGCGCGCACAAGAGTAGTATCTGGCTCCGTGATCTCGCGCCGCTTAGAAAAAGCAGGAAGGCCCCGTGCTGCTTGCCCGGTGCAGGACTCGGGGGAGGGGGCGGGATGGAGCTTGCCGGCTCGTGCTCGATTTGAAGGCCGCTGGGACGGAGAAGTTGGTGGTAGTACTGCTCCTCCTGCGCGCGCGCGTCGGGACACGGGCGGCCCATGCCGAAGCCGGCAGTGAGAGCGACTCGCTCAATCAGCTACACACACGCACGCGGTGCTCCGGCGAAAACCGGGAAGATGCGGGCGGAAGCAGGGGCACACCAACCGGACAGTCACCGCCGCCCACCACCCCGACCTCCTCCGCAGGCACCGCCCGACAACCCCCTCCACCCCGACCAGCTCCACCTCTATCGCCGCCCTCCTTCCCAACCACCTATGTAGCCACCTCTCCACAACCCATCACTACGGCGTGACCTGATAAACTGGAAGGCTGTTCCTGAAGGATTTGACCTTCTCTGAACTATCTCTTCTAAAGGAATTGACCTTCTCTGTACTTTTGTTTTTGTGTTTGTCCTCTGAAAATACTGCACTTGGACGCACTTTAATGTATCTGATGGATGAATTGGTTTGAGGTTTGAGCATTGTTGAAACTGCACTTTGAGCAAAAAAACTACACTTTGAAAAAAAATGTGTGAGTTTAGAAGCTGTGTGTGTTCTGTTAAAACCAATGAAAAATGGCCTAGGCAACCTCTCTCTTTGGTTCAGACTTTACATATCTTCTACTACATCTTTAGAGATATGCAAAAATGCTAGTGCTAGTGGAGATGATTAGGAAGTTATACTATATCTACATGCCATATTTCAAGATTTTAAAAGACGTATGTTGTTTCCAAGCTTGTTGATGTGTTGGTCATCCATGTGGCACACGCAGTGTATGTGTATTGTTGTGTGTAATTTCCTTGAATTTCAATAGCATGTGAAGTTCATGTTTCAGAAATTCCGAAGTTCACGTGTACCATGTACAAAAGAAAAATCATCAAATGAAAAAAGGACCGCCTAGGCCATTTCACCGAAAAGCAAAAAATGCATAAAAATGTCACGACAAAATTCTATAAGAAGTTCAAATTTAAAAACCGAAGCAGGTCAACATTAAAAAAATGAAGTTGTTAATATCTAAAAGACGAATTTGGAAGTTCAAAAAAATTGAGCAAGAAGTTAAAAAAAAGTAGTTAAAAAATATGTATAACGGATTTTTCCCATTTGTAAAAAACAGAGAAGTTCAAATTAAAAAGAGGAGCATTTCAAAAAGATTGTATAAAAACTGATTTTCCCCATTCTATAAAAACTAGAAGTTCAAATTAAAATAACAGTGATGTATCGTTGTTTATGTAAAAAAGCATTTTTCCCCATTACTAAACAATAGAACTAAGAAGTTCAAATTTAAAATATGGTGAAGTTCGATGTCTATAAAAAAATCGGATTTTTCAAATTATTAAAAAATAAAATCAAGAAGTTCAAAATTTCAAAACAAAGAAGTTCAAAAAACTCGATTTTCCTTGTTACTAAAGAATAAAACTAAGAAGTTCAAATTAAAATAATAGATAAGTTCAAATTTCATAATAACCTCAGATTCTCGTTCTAAAGAATGACCAATAAGTTCAAATTAAAATAAGGGAACAACAAAAAAGTTATAAAAATGATTTTCCCCATTTTTTAAAAAAATAGGAAGTTCAATTTAAAAAAATAGAGTAATTCAATGTACATAAAAACACATTTTTTCTTGTTACTGAAGAATAAAACCAAGAAGTTCAATTTAAAAAAGGGGAGAAGTTTGGTGTTTAATTAAGAAATATCAAAGATGAAAAAAATTAAATTAGGAAGTCCATATTAAAAAGATGGAGAAATTCGATGATTATAGAAACTCGGATTTTCCTCATTATTAAAGAATGGAAACAAGAGGTTCAAAATAAAATTACAAAGAAGTTCAACTTTTAAAAATATAACGCTTCAAAATTTCATCAAAAAAGATTAAGAAATAAAACCAGGAAGGCCATATTAAAAAGATGGAGAAGTTCGATGATTATAGAAAACTCAGATTTTCCTCGTTATTAAAGAATGGAAACAAGAAGTCCAAAAATAAAATAATAAGAAGTTCAACTATTAAAAATAGAGCACTTCAAAATTCAAAAAAAGATTAAGAAAAATCAGATGAAAAATTCATTAAGAAACTCAAATATTTTCACATAACCGAGAGAGGTTCAGGTTGATAACTGCCAGAAGTTCATGTACTACACGGTGTGCATGTTGTATTAAAAAAATAAAAAAAAATAAACACTAAAAGTTTTGTTGTTACAAGTTCAAGTCCTTCGTCACAGAAAGTTAAAAAATTTATTGTGAGAGAGATTTGTACAAAAGAAATATCATTTGTGTAACACTCATGATGTATGAGAAAATTAGAAACGAAAATACGTCACAGAAGTTCAACTGAAAATAGCAGGAAGTTCAATTACTACAGTGGATGAATTTTAGATGAAATTTTTTAAAATCGCCGCGAGTATGAAAAAACGATCAACACGGAAAACTTGCATGTTTACAGCAGCTTTCCAACGGTATGTCATTTGCTCAATTCCGGTGAGTGGATGGAGAACTACGAGCAGTGGATGGAGAGCTACGAGCAAAAAAATCATGTGAAAAACAGAGTGAAGTTCAGGTACATTCGTTGAGAAGTTCAGTTTCTTCACGCGGTGCATTTTCGAAGAATCTGTTTCGCGATAAAGGCAGAACGAATGATCTCGCCATTTTCAAAATTACTTGAAAATGGCTAGGAATCAGAGAAAACCATCAACATGAAAAAGTTTTGTATTTTCCTTAGCTTTTCAGCGGTATATTATTTGCCTCATTCCGATAAAGTTTGTAAAAATTACGGCAAAAATACGTTTATAGCCATTTTCAAAACTGACATTAAACCGTAATGAATTAGGAGAAGCAATATATATAGAAAATTTTCGCATTTGTTCAAGCTTTCCAAAGCCATACCATTTGCTGCATTCGGACGCACGGTTAAAAAATTATCTCAAAAATACGAACTCGGTAGGACTTGGATCATTTTCTAAATTACTCTTAAACCATTCAAGTTAGAAAAAAACTTTCAAGATGAAAAAGTAGCACATTTTCATAAGCTTTCCAACGCCATATCATATGCCTCCATTGGATTAGCCATTTAGAAATGACATCGAAAAAACAAACTCAGCTGTTCGGTTTATGAAATTTTACGTTTTTTTCAAATTACTCTTTAACCATAGGGAATTAGAGAAAACTTTCAACATGTGGAAGGAGCGGTTTTGCAGCAGCTTGACAACGCCATATTATATGCCTCATTCCGATAAACGGTTTACAAATGCGACCAAAAATACGATTCACATTTTTTGTGCGAAGAAAAAATGGTTTTCAAAACTGCTCTTAAACCGCTTATATTTTGCCAAAAATGTAAGTTGGGTCATGATATTGGGGTCCATAGCTTTCCAACGGTATATTGCAAGTCCCATTTGGGCAATGTTGGCGGAAGTTCAACCTAGTTCACAGGGAAGTTCAACGTACTACTAACGGGGCAGGTCAGGTTGTGATCAGAATATTATTCTGATCCCGTGATCAGAATACTGTTTATGTATATATATATATATGTTGATGTTCTAAGAATGATCATGATGCCCTCATGTCCGTATTTTATCTTATTGACACCTCTATCTCTAAACATGTGGACATATTTTTCAATATCGGCTTTCGCTTGAGGACAAGCGAGGTCTAAGCTTGGGGGAGTTGATAAGTCCATTTTGCATCATGCTTTTATATCGATATTTATTGCATTATGGGCTATTATTACACATTATGTCACAATACTTATGCCTATTCTCTCTTATTTTACAAGGTTTGCATGAAGAGGGGAGAATGCCAGCAGCTGGAATCCTGGGCTGGAAAAGGAGCAAAAATTAGAGACATATTATGCACATCTCCAAAAGTGCTGAAACTTCATGGGAGCACGTTCCAGAATATAAAAAAATATTTGGCGAAAGAAGTACCAGAGGGGGGCACCCACCGTCCACGAGGGTGGGGGGCGCGCCCAGCCCCTGCCTCCTGGGGCCCCTGGCAGCCCTCTGATGCCCATCTTTGGCTATATGGAGTCTTTTATCGAGGAAAAACTCATAAGCAAGTTCACGGGACGAAATCCGCCGTCAAGAGGTGGAACCAATCTAGGGCTCCGGCGGAGCTGTTCTGCTGGGGAAACTTCCCTCCGGGAGGGGGAAATCATCACCGTCGATCCTCTCATCGGGAGGGGGTCAATCTCCATCAACATCTTCACCAACACCATCTCATCTCAAACCCTAGTTCATCTCTTGTATCCAATCTTTGTCTCAAAACCTCAGATTGGTACTTGTGGGTTGCTAGTAGTGTTGATTACTCCTTGTAGTTGATGCTAGTTGGTTTACTTGGTGGAAGATCATATGTTCAGATCCATTATGCATATTAATACCCCTCTGATTATGAACATGAATATGATTTGTCAGTAGTTATGTTTGTTCCAGAGGACATGGGAGAAGTCTTGCTATAAGTAGTCATGTGAATTTGGTATTCGTTCGATATTTTGATGAGATGTATGTTGTCTTTCCTCTAGTGGTGTCATGTGAACATCGACTACATGACACTTCACCATTGTTTGGGCCTAGAGGAGGGCATTGGGAAGTAATAAGTAGATGATGGGTTGCTAGAGTGACAGAAGCTTAAACCCTAGTTTATGCGTTGGTTCATAAGGGGCTGATTTGGATCCATATGTTTCATGCTATGGTTAGGTTTACCTTAATACTTCTGTTGTAGTTGTGAATGCTTGCAATAGGGGCTAATCATAAGTGGGATGCTTTTCCAAGGAAGGACAGTACCCAAGCACCGATCCACCCACATATCAAATTATCAAAGTACCGAACGCGAATCATATGAACGTGATGAAAACTAGCTTGACAATAATTCCCATGTGTTCTCGGGAGCGCTTTCCTTTATATAAGAGTTTGTCCAGGCTTGTCCTTTGCCGCAAAAAGGATTGGGCCATCTTGTTGCACCTTATTTACTTTTATTACTTGTTACCCATTACAAATTACCTTATCAAAAAACTATCTGTTACCGATAATTTCAGTGCTTCCAGAGAATACCTTACTGAAAACTGCTTATCATTTCCTTCTGCTCCTCGTTGGGTTCGACACTCTTACTTATTGAAAGGACTACGATAGATCCCGTACACTTGTGGGTCAACAGCCCTCTTAGTAAGCACATGATAAGAAGCCCTACAAGCAAAGTGACTAATGAGTTAGTTACAAGATGATGTATTACAGAGCGAGTGAAGATACTTGCCGGTAACGAGATTGAACTAGGTATGTGGATACTGATGATCAAATATTGGACAAGTAACATGCCAATGACAATGGGAATTACGTATGTTGTCATAATGGTTTGACCGATAAAGATCTTCATAGAATATGTAGGAGCCAATATGAGCATCCAGGTTCTGCTATTGGTTATTGACCAGAGAGGTGTCTCGGTCATGTCTACATAGTTCTCGAACCCGTAGGGTCCGCACGCTTAACGTTTGATGACGATTTAGTATTATATGAGTCATGTGATTTGGTGACCGAATGTTGTTTGGAGTCCCAGATGAGATCACGGACATAACGAGGAGTCTCGAATTGGTCAAGAAGTAAAGATTGATATAAAGGATGATAGTATTCGGACATCAGAACTGTTCTGGAGTGTATCGGGTATTTATCGAAGTACCAGGGGGGTTACCGGAACCCCCCGGGGAAAGATATGGGCCATATCGGCCATCACTACTGCAGGATGCTGCTAACGTGACACTACGATTAGAGACCCTTCAACGAAATTGTGTGCAATGCCATAATGGCAAACGGTGGTTTAAAAAAACGTCAAAAAAGGTGCAAAGCATTTGCGATGGAGGATGCATCAAACACGGTTCAGATTTTAGTTGTGTGTGCGATGCAGGGCATACGGTTCAGTTCAATTAACTGTTTGCGATGAGGAGGAATAAAAGAAACGAGAAACCAGATGGAGGTGTGCGATATGCAGCATACGGTTCACTCGGATGAACTGTTTGTGATTAGGCAACACAAAAGAAACGGTCAGCCTGATGAAGGTGTGTGCGATATACGGCATGCGGTTCACTCGGATGAACTGTTTGTGTTGAGACATGAGAACAGAAATGGTTCAACTTAACCAGATGTGTGTGATACGCGGAAAATAGGTCTGTAATCAGAAATGTGTGTGAAAACCGATAATAACACAGACGGTTGCTTCTAATAAGATGTGTGTGTTGTGCGAGGGGATTGCATACAGAACAACAACATATATACACACACTTATAAGGGCATGCTTGCATAACCAAATTAAACATCCACTTACATAGGTGGCTACTACAACCATGGCATTTGCACACACCAAAGTAAACTATTACATGCATAAGTACATAGGTGGCTACTGCACACATGACATTTCCACACACCAATAAAGTAAACTATATATTACATGCATGATTAACTAGCATAAACGATCATCTGATCATCATCTACTTCTTGTGATGCTTGCTCTGCTTGTGGCTCGATCCGGGCTCGTCGATTTTGGTAACGAGGAACTTCCGCATGTCAACGATCTGCATGTGCATCTCGTAGCATGTGTACACGCTCTTGGCCGCGAACCTGAGGTGAGGTTCATCCAGTTGCCGCATCCAGGACCTATGCCAGGATAGGGGGTTTGATCTCTGGGCATCCCACTTCATCTTTTTGTAGTAGGGGTCGATGATGGCCGAGGCGAGTTCGACCAGGGAGTCCTTCTTCGAGCTGCCCCAGACCCTACAGTGGTCACGGATTTCAACAAGGTTCTTGCAGGCCAAGCCCGTAACACGGAGCGCATTTACATCGTCGGTGGTTTCCACTGTGGCGAACTTGTAGTCGGTGCTGTTGACAAACCTGTTGAAACGGTCGCAAGGCTCTATGGCCATGCAGTAGTGGTAGATGAGGACATGATGGCCCACACATAACTGGGCGACGGCAACCTTCTGATCTATGCCGGGACGACCAGTGGTGTACTGGAGGTCGATGCCGACCACCTTGTACTTGTCTCGAGCAAGCAACTGCTCAACAATTAAAGCGGAAGCCGGATGGCCAGGAATATCGGCAGGCCCTGATGGCAGTTCTAATTTGCAGCGCGTAACTCCATCGTGCCGTACATAACTGCATTGCGTGGCAACGCGCGTGGCGCAAACGCATGCATATGGGGTCCCCGACGTGATCGTGCGCACGCCCAACTGCTGGCAGAGTGCGCGCGGAGGGATGCGAGCAGAGCGCTCCGTGGTCGCCTCAACAGCGAGCAACCATATATATATGCATGTAGCAGTTGAACATGCAAGGAAAAGCTGTCCACAAGCCGAGTGTGCCGACGGACGCGAGCAGAGCGTGTCACGGCGCCTAACGGCAAACAGAGCTTGCCGAGGGATGCAAGCAAAGGCCGGCACTGTCATACGTGGCAAATAAGACGAACTATGCGAGTGATGTCAGAGACATCAAGTACGAATCATATTAGAGTCGCGTGTGCGATACGTGGCATATAGTTGATCCATCCGAGCTGTTTGTGATGGAATAAGCCGTGTGTGTTGCGGGCAAACGCTTGCTGGTATATAACCTTAAATTTAACCAAAAAAGTGTTAATGCATGTTACAAAAATTGTATAGCTAGAAACTATGTTCAAATACGACTACAACGATATAATCTTTGGCAACATGCATTCGTATTTTACTAGTTAAATCCTACTTATAAACTAGTACGGAGTATAGTAGGTAATTAAATCGCAAACATTTTTTTGTATTAACCGTATGTGTACGTGCCCTTTTGGCCTCCTGTCGCACGTCTTGTCACCCCGCTGTCGCAGACGGCTTACAACGCAAGCTTGCGCAGCGCGTGGGGGCGTTCTTTTGGCCAAACGGTGGCACCAATGAATCAACGGTGATCCCGTTCCCACGCAACCTCGCAGGTTCCCGCGCAAGCTTCCCGCCCGACTCGTGAAATCCCCCAAAATCCCAATGCTTACCGGCCTGCTATATAAACCCTCACGGCCGGCGAGTCATGCATTGCATTTTTCCCCTCCCTCCCTGTAGCTTATCTCGTGTGCTTCTCCCACAATCGCCAGTGGCACCGGTCTGTCGTCGTCGATCAGCCACTCCATTGTCATCAGAGGACATCTCCAGCTGGGAGGCTACACCGCGGCGGCGGCACAGTCCCCGTCGTACTGTAGTGCGCGTGGCATCCCTGTTGGATGTGCGCGGAACACCCACCACACGCTCCGCTGCCGCTGCCCGTTGGCAACTGTTGCCGGCCGCCGTTGCCTCCACACCACCGTCGAAAGCTAGGGGCATCTCCCGCTCTGCAGCCGCGGCCCGAACATCTGCTTAGTCTATGAATGAAATCTATGCTTAATTACTGAATTTTAGTTGCAAAAATTAGATAGTGCTAGTGATTTCTTGCTGCATATTTTGAAAAATCACAGTGTTACAAGGATTGACAAATGGCAACGTTACTAGATCAACACATGTCAATCTTTCCATTTTGACAAATGGCAACATACCCAATATGACAGATGCAAATCTTACAAAATTGTTTGTATGTGGTTGCACACGGGTCATCCTAAACAACCGTTTGCGTTGAAGGGATGCACAAATCCTGCGTTGCGGATTTTCCCTTGAATTAAAGGGGAAGACCATAGCTCTCACTTTGCAGAGTAAAGTCTATTTTGAACCCTGAATTTGTAGAGACGGTTCAAATCAGACCCTAAACTCCGAATCCCTGAAGCTGACACCCTATATTCAGTGATCCCGGCCAATTCAAACCCTGAACCTATTTGCCGCACCAGGAAAAGGACAATCCCGACCGGGATAACCTACTTCTCTCACTGACTATTCGGACCCACACGTCATATCCATCTTCTTTCCCTTTTATTTCCATCTCTCTCACCTCACGACAGATCTGTCAAAAAAGCCTGACTACATAACGGGCATGGCCAACGAGTGCACGCTTGCTCGGGTCCGGCACCGACCGCGGTAGCTAGCAAGGTGGCTCGGCGGGAGCCATTGTGCGGCTCTTACCAGAGAAGAACGTCGACAAAGAAAGGAGAGGAGCGCCAATGAGGTGCGGCGTGGCTGCAGATTGCGCCTGTGTCCTGAGTGGAACGCAGGGGCGTGGAGTGCAGGTCTATCTCGTCGTTGACGACACGGTCGACTGGGCCCTACGGAGGTGAGCAGGCCGGCACTAGAGCGCTGAACAGGTCCTGGAGCACGGCGGTCGGCGCTAGTAAGTCGTTGTTGGTGTATGTATCAGCTTTCACGGCCAGGTCCTGGAGTATGCGAGCGCTTGAGCTTTGCTGTTCGGTCGATTTCCTCGCTACATATACATACAAACTACCCATAGTGCCTAAGCAGCTGGATCGATTTCCTAGGTACGCAACGCATGCACTCGTACGTAGCTTGCTTTGCATTAGCCAGCTACACGCGCATACACGCCTGGGCGCACGTCGGTTGACCTCGCCGGAACACACACGACACGGACAACATTGTCGCTATTTGTCTTTCCACGGGTGTGTTGCAGAGATGTGGGCCAACATAGTTAGCTAGAGTAGTGTGTGATCCCGACCAGGATCGTCTTTTTCCCTGTGTGCCAAACAACATCGAACAGGTTTGGGGTTGAGATTGGCCGGGATCACTGAATACAGGGTGTGGACTTTAGGGATTTAGAGTTCAAAGTTTGATTCCGACGGGCTCTACAAATTCAAGGTTTAAAATAGACTTCACTCCACTTTGCATACGGGTGTTCTATCTAAAACATTTGCGATCAAGAGCTGCAGAAATCCTGCTCGGCACATTTTCTCTTGGCTTCCTGGGGAAGTTGCCGGCACGCCTTCCGTTTAGTCAAGCAGTCAAGCACCTGTCCGCACGGCACCTCCTAGCCATCAAAAGAGTGAGGTGTGGCATCACGTGAATGGTTAACAGAACACACACAATTTAAATTATACAAAATGTTTGAGATGTTACAGTGGAAGCTATTTGTGTCAAAATGCCTTTGTTAGTTGTTATTCGAGTGCGCCTTCTCTCAAAATGGACACGAAAAATGCCATAGCATGTTGGGTGCCATTCCATTATAGCATGCCAAGTTTCATGAATTTTAGACGAGTTTTGGATTTACTAGAATTTAAAAACAAAGTATCTCAACGTTTTGCCGGCAATCAATAGTGACCTGGTGTTTGAAATTCATTTCCATTTCTTGCATGGGACCTAAGTATGCCCCGAAGGACACATATTTGATTTTTCAACAAATTTACATGCACTGGAGCTTGTGCATGTAGTTCAAATTTGAATTATGCACATGAAATGCCTATAAAACCCACTTAATGTATAAAAAATGTCCAAACGAACCCCGAAAAATTCCAAAAGTAAACACAACACTCCTGTTGTTCTATGTTGACAATATAAAAATTTTGAAAGTAATAAGAGGCAACAGATATCGTTTCGTCCCCAAAGGTGGCACGTTCCCTATCAAAACCATCACGCTTGTTGTGAGAAGCTAAGGTTTGTGAGAAGCTTCTACCCAAACCTGCCTCAAATGGGACAAAAAAAATTACCAGGGCATCTTGATGTCACTCCATGATAGCATGCCAAGTTTCATGAATTTCGGACGAGTTTTGGATTTACTAGAATTTAAAAATCAGGTATCTCAATGTTTTTCCGGCAATCAACACTGCCCTGGTGTTTGAAATTCATTCCCATTTCTTGCATGGGACCTAAGTATGCCCCGAAGGACACAGATTTGATGTTTCAACCAATTTATATGCACTGGAGTTTGTGCATGTAGGTCAAAATTTGAATTATGCACATGAAATGCCTAGAAAATCTAGTTGATGTATAATAATGTCCAAACGAACCCCGAAAAATTCCAAAAATAAAACACAACACTCCTGTTGTTCTATGTTGACACTAGAAAAATTTGAAAGCAATAAGAGGCAATGGATATCGTTTCGTCCCCAAAGGTGGCACGTTCCCTACCGAACCATCACGCTTGTTGTGAGAAGCTAAGGTTTGTGAGAAGCTTATACCCAAACCTGCCCCAAATGGGACAAAAAATTTACCCGCATGTTGATGCCGCTCCATGATAGGATGCCAAGTTTCATGAATTTCGGACGAGTTTTCAATTTACTAGAATTTAGAAACCAGGTATCTCAATGTTTGCGGCCGAGTGGCGGTGGCAGGGTGTTTGAAATTCATTCCCATTCCTTGCATGGGACCTAAGCATGCAACCAAGGACACATATTTGATTTTTCAACTAGTTTATATGGACTGGAGAATGTGCATGTAGTTCAAATTTCAATTACGCACATAAAATGTCTAGAAAACCCAGTTAATGTATAAAAATGTCCAAACGAACATTGAAAAATTCCAAAATTGAACACAACACTCCTATTGTTCTATGTTGACACTCGAAATTTTTTGAAAGCAATAAGAGGCAATGGATATCGTTTCGTCCCCAAAGGTGGCATGTTCCCTACCCAAACCATCATGCTTGTTGTGAGAAGCTAAGGTTTGTGAGAAGCTTATACCCAAACCTGCCCCAAATGGGACAAAAATATTACCACGGTATCTTGATGCCGCTCCACGATAGCATGCCAAGTTTGATGAATTTCGGACGAGGTTTGGATTTACTAGAATTTAAAAATCAGGTATCTCAATGTTTTGCCGGCAATCACACTACTAGGAAAAGGGCTATAGATGGAATTGACACTAATGGTGCACCTGACACGTGGTGCGCCACTACAATATAGCAGTGGTGCACCATGTGCAGGTGCACCATTAGTGTGGAAGACACTAATGGCGCACCAGATACATGGTGCGCCACTAGTAACAATTTTTTTTTCATTTTTCCAAACATACTAATGGCGCATCATGTAGACAGTGCGCCATTACTAGTAAAAACTAGTAATGGCGCACTGTTCACAGGTGCGCCATTACTAAGTTTTTTTCCCTAGCTAACAGTGCACCGCCAGTGGGTGCGCCATTAGTAATCTTCCCCCTAATTCGCTCGATCCCTTCGTCCCTCCCTCCACTTCCCCCCTCGCTCCACACCTGGCCGCTCCGACGACCCCCGCGCCCCGCCTCGCCGTCTTGGGCCTCGCCGCCGACCCACTGCGCCGCCGCCCCACCTACTGCGCCGCCCGTCCCACCCACTGCGCCGCCGCCCGATCTCCTCCGCCCGTAAGCCCCCCTCCTCCTCCGCCCATCCGTCGCCTTCGGCCGCGTGCCCCACCTGCCACCGCCCTCCTCCATTTCACCGCCGATGTTAGGGTTTTGGCCGCCGACGCCGTCTTCCCTCCCCCTTTTAGCCACCGACGCTGCGCTTCGACCTGCTCTCCTCCCCCTCTGACTCCCTCGCCGGCGTCTCAGTCGGGTCCTGCCCCGCTACCCCCTCCGTCTTGGTGAACGACGATGGCGGCACCACCACTGACGCTGGGCTATGGACCTTCCCCCTCCGCCGCTCACGTCCCCGCGCCCTGCGCCCCCCGCCCCGACGGCGGCGTGACCCGAAGGCGCCGCTCATCGGCAAAGACAAGGGTAAGTCCTCCTCCTCGTCTGCCTCCCGTTAACTGTATTTTATCTTCAATTCAGCAGCCTCCATGTGTGGATTTTGGGCAGTAAGATCGCCAGCCACATTAATTGTGTTTTTCTTGCTTTTGGAAGCAGGTCCCCTCATCCAAAGAGGTTGAGAGATCCTCCGGGAAGGTCACCACCCCTCCTCCCCGCCGCCCTCTCCACTGTCGTCCCAGATTAGTTCCTCCTCTCCACTACCACCCCTCCTCAAGCTTCCCGAATGATGTTTGAGGTAATGCCATTCTGCCTTGTCAACCTTACAAAGGACAGATTTGAGGTGACTGTAGTTTGGCATCTTTAGAATTTCACAAAGGTGGATAACCTTCTAATGGCCATAATGTGCCCTACTGTCAAAAAATTCAGTTAGGTACAGTTAGCATCATGTAAGAAAATGGCCATAATGTGCCTTGATAATGATGTATTTTGTCATAAAAATATATAGTGGACTACCATGATAATGACATGCTGCTAGTAGTTACTTCCATGAGTTGTTTTATTGACATCGCACATTTGCAATGGAGTTTTATATATCTTTAGCCACTGTTCATTAACAACAAGTCAGTTTTGTTTATAGTTGAAAGTAAGTGTGTGGTTTGAAATTTTGATCTGATTATGACATCTAGAATTATGTCAGTTTTGTTTTGTAACTAGAAGACCAAAGTGTGTTACTTGTGATCTTCTGATGATGCTACTTGTGATGATGTTGTACTTGTGATGATGCTACTTGTGATCTTCTGAAATGACCCATTGGCGACTTCATTACGCGGGGATAATGATTTTGCAGGTACCCCGAGAGGCCCTTGAGTTTGCCGGAATGTCGATTAACTTCCGTTCCGGCAAATTCGGGTACTCCATATGTCCTATTTTCAGCAAAGGTCATGCTGAAATTTTCCGTGAATTTTAGCATGACTTTGCTAAAAATAGGACATATGGGGTACTTGCGACTAATGCATGGGCCGGGGTATCTTAGTACTTAATTAAGTAGGATCAACTGCCCCTTTATTCTTCCTGCATTAAACCATAGGTTTTAGGGTGCCTTGGTGTCGATAAGAACCTAAATGATGAAAGCTTAGGCTTTTAGGGTGCCTCGGCATCGACAAACCCTAAATGATAAAACCTTGGCTTTTAGGGTGCCTCGGTGTCGATAAGAACCTAAATGATGAAAGCTTAGGCTTTTAGGGTGCCTCGGCGTCGACAAACCCTAAATGATAAAAGCTTAGCTTTTAGGATGCCTCGGTGTCGACAAACCCTAAATGATGTAGTTTTGAATTATGAATGTAGGATATGTCGTCATCGTCATCGGATGATGAAAGTCTCCCGAGGGAGTGCGACTGGTGCCACGACGATCGAGGTCTGTGCGACATGCCTCACCTGGACGATGATCGGCGCTTCAGCATTAAGCTCGAGGAGACCTTCGAAGTTGAAACGGTACACAACGACGACAAGTGTTATTTTCATAATTAAGCATGACTTCAACTATTTCAACGTGTAATTTCATCTTTTACAATTCGAGTATAGCTTATCCCATGCCATGCAAGACGCTATGTCTTGGGAGAGGATGGATTTTCAAGACCATGAAATTTTTGAAGCAAAGAAAATTCACCTAAGGACTCATCATGATGTGGACTTTGAAGTAAATTTGTATAATTCTGAGAGCATAACCAATTTTTGGTTGCAAAAATTGGGAAGCATTTTGCAAGATGTATGGTTTTGATGAGGGTATGCTTATCACCATGGATCTTGGTAATCCTGACATCGACCAAGACAATATGGACATTTGGGCCCTTGTTGATAGCCTCCAGTTCTACCGCTATGTGAGTTTCTCAAACATAGTTATTAGCTAATTTATATTGTTTATTTCAAAATATTTGATAGCTTATTTTTATTGTTCAAAGAATGTGCGAGAGATGGTAGACAAAACCCACTACACTGATGGCTCCGAATTAACAACTTACAAGGAGAAATATCATCTGGTCGGATTTTGTACTGACATTGAGAATTACAATATCCACAATCAAACTCCTCAACATTATGGTAAATACGTGCCACTAGTGCATGTGTTCAACTACGGTAACTACCATGGAGATACCCTGGTAAGATTTTTACTATTACGACATCCGTGCATCTTTTGCATACTTCTAAAACTAGTACATCATTGCTAACTATGAAGTTATTACTATGTTTTTCAATAGATAATCCTAGAGAATTGTGTGCCTCATTTGATGTATCAGAAAGGTAGTCTTAATGTTTTGAACATACAGCCAGGTCATCCTACGAATCTCAACTGTCCATACGAGATTTCTAAAAGAAGTGGAGACATGAAAATCAAAGGATGGAAAAAATGTATGGACAGTCGTAAGGAGGTTCTTGGAAGCAAAAGGAAGCGAAGCGCAAGAATTGGAGACAGGATGATCTCCATTCTCCATAATGAAGAGTCAGGGTCTATATTGTTTTATGCTATTTTACCTTAAATAGGGTATTTAGGTCCTGCCTAATACTGATGATCATGTGCTAACAATTAAGCAGGGTTGGTTCGAGACTTGTAATGTTCTATCTTAGTATTACTTCCGACAAACTCGCTACTCGCGGTCTCGAGACTTGTAATGTTCTATCTTTGTTCGGTCTTTTGAATTCGGAGACTAATATGATGAATTGTATTCGAAGACTAATCTTCTATTGTATTCGATGAATCTGCTCTTGCTGTGGGGTGCTGACTATATTCTGTCCAATAATATATTTTGTAACCTGTACAAAATTCAGAAAAGTAAAAAAAAACTAATATTCATACTAATGGCGCATCACCCCACAGTGCGCCATTAGTATGCCAAATACTAATGGCGCATGGTGGCCTATACTAATGGCGCACGGCGTGGTGCGCTATTAATATACCAGATACTAATGGCGCACCAGTGGTGCGCCATTAGTAAAAAATACTAGTGGCGTGGTACTAGTGGCGCACTAGTAGTGCGCCATTACTAGGCAAAACTGGTGCGCCACTAGTAGGCCTTTTCCTAGTAGTGTCAACAGTGCACTGGTGTTTGAAATTCATTCCCATTTCTTGCATGGGACCTAAGTATGCCCCGAAGGACACAAATTTGATGTTTCAACCAATTTATATGCACTGGAGTTTCTGCATGTAGTTCAAATTTGAATTATGCACATGAAATGCCTAGAAAATCCAGTTGACGTATAATAATGTCCAAACGAACCCCAAAAAATTCCAAAAGTAAAACACAGCACTCATGTTGTTCTATGTTGACACTAGAAAAAATTTGAAAGCAATAAGAGGCAATGTATATCATTTCGTCCCCAAAGGTGGCATGTTCCCTATTGAACCATCACGCTTGTTGTGAGAAGCTAAGGTTTGTGAGACGATTATACCCAAACCTGCCCCAAATGGGACAAAAAATTTACCACGGCATGTTGATGCCGCTCCATGATAGCATGCCAAGTTTCATGAATTTCAGACGAGTTTTCCATTTACTAAAATTTAAAAACCAGGTATCTCAATGTTTGCGGCCGAGTGACGGTGGCAGGGTGTTTGAAATTCATTCTCATTTCTTGCATGGGACCTAAGCATGCAACCAAGGACACATATTTGATTTTTCAACCAGTTTATATGCACTGGAGAATGTGTATGTAGTTCAAATTTTAATTATGCACATAAAATGTCTAGAAATCCCAGTTAATGTATAAAAATGTCCAAACGAACCCCGGAAAATTCCAAAATTGAACACAACACTCCTGTTGTTCTATGTTGACACTCGGATTTTTTTCGAAAGCAATAAGAGGCAACGGATATCGTTTCATCCCCAAAGGTGGCACGTTCCCTACCGAAACCATCACGCTTGTTGTGAGAAGCTAAGGTTTGTGAGAAGCTTATACCAAACCTGCCCCAAATGCGACACAATTTTTATGACGGCATATTGATGCCGCTCCATGATAGCATGCCAAGTTTCATGAATTTCAGACGAGTTTTGGATTTACTAGAACTTAAAAACCTGGTATCTCAAAGTCTGCGGCCGAGTGACGGTGGCAGGGTGTTTGAAATTCATTCCCATTTCTTGCATGGGACCTAAGCATGCAACCAAGGACACATATTTGATTTTTCAACCAGTTTATATGCACTTGAGAATGTGCATGTAGTCCAAATTTGAATTATGCGCATAAAATGCCTGGGAAACCTAGTTAATGTATAAAAATGTCCAAACAAACCCCGAAAAATTTGAAAATTAAACACAACACTCATGTTGTTCTATGTTGACACTCAAAAATTTTTGAAAGCAATAAGAGGCAACGGACATCGTTTCATCCCCAAAGGTGGCACGTTCCCTACCGAAACCATCATGCTTGTTGTGAGAAGCTCTGGTTTGTGAGAAGCTTATACACGAACCTGCCCCAAATGGGACAAAAAGTTTACCCGCATGTTGATGCCGCTCCATGATAGCATGCCAAGTTTCATGAATTTCAGACTAGTTTTCGATTTACTAGAATTTAAAAACCAGGTATCTCAATGTTTGTGGCCAAGTGACGGTGGCAGGGTGTTTGAAATTCATTCCCATTTCTTGCATGGGACCTAAGCATGCTACCAAGGACACATATTTGATTTTTCAACTAGTTTATATGCACTGGAGAATGTGCATGTAGTTCAAATTTCAATTATGCACATAAAATGTCTAGAAAACCCAGTTAGTGTATAAAAATGTCCAAACAAACCCTGAAAAATTCCAGAATTGAACACAACACTCCTGCTGTTCTATGTTGACACTTGAAAATTTTTGAAAGCAATAAGAGGCAACGAATATCGTTTCGTCCCCAAAGGTGGCACGTTCCCTACCGAAACCATCACGCTTGTTGTGAGAAGCTAAGGTTTGTGAGAAGCTTATACCCAAACCTGCCCTAAATGGGACAAATTTTTTACCATGGCATGTTGATGCTGCTCCATGATAGCATCCCAAGTTTCATGAATTTCAGATGAGTTTTGGATTTACTTGAATTTAAAAACCAGGTATCTCAATGTTTGCAGCCGAGTGACGGTGGCAGGGTGTTTGAAATTCATTCTCATTTCTTGCATGGGACCTAAGCATGCAACCAAGGACACAGATTTGATTTTTCAACCAGTTTATATGCACTGGAGAATGTGCATGTAGTTCAAATTTGAATTATGCGCATAAAATGTCGGGGAAACCCAGTTAATGTATAAAAATGTCCAAACGAACCCCGAAAAATTCCGACATTAAACATAACACTCATGTTGTTCTATGTTGACACTCCAAATTTTTTGAAAGCAATAAGAGGCAACGGATATCGTTTCGTCCCCAAAGGTGCCACGTTCCCTACCGAAACCATCACGCTTGTTGTGAGAAGCTCTGGTTTGTGAGAAGCTTATACCCAAACCTGCCCCAAATGGGACAAAATTTTTACCATGACATGTTGATGCCACTCCATGATAACATGCCAAGTTTCATGAATTTCAAACTAGTTTTGGATTTACTAGAATAAAAACCAGGTATATCAATATTCGCGGCCGAGTGACGGTGGCAGGGTGTGTGACATTCATTCCCATTTCTTGCATGGGACCTAAGCATGCAACTGATGACCCACAAGTATAGGGGTTCTATCTTAGTCCTTTCGATAAGTAAGAGTGTCGAACCCAACGAGGAGCAGAAGGAAATGATAAGCGGTTTCCAGCAAGGTATTCTCTGCAAGTACTGAAATAAGTGCTAACAGATAGTTTCGTGATAAGATACTTTGTAACGAGCAACAAGTAACAAAAGTAGATAAAGTGCAGAAAGGTGGCCCAATCCTTTTTGTAGCAAAGGACAAGCCTGGACAAACTCTTATATGATGTAAAGCGCTCCCGAGGACACATGGGAATATCGTCAAGCTAGTTTTCATCACGTTCATATGATTCGCGTTCGTACTTTGATAATTTGGTATGTGGGTGGACCGGTGCTTGGGTACTGTCCTTACTTGGACAAGCATCGCACTTATGATTAACCTCTATTGCAAGCATCCGCAACTACAACAAAAGTATTAAGGTAAACCTAACCATAGCATGAAACATATGGATCCAAATCAGGCCCTTACGAAGCAATGCATAAACTAGGGTTTAAGCTTCTGTCACTCTAGCAACCCATCATCTACTTATTACTTCCCAATGCCTTCCTCTAGGCCCAAATAATGGTGAAGTTTCATGTAGTCGGTGTTCACATAACACCACTAGAGGAGAGACAACATACATCTCATCAAAATATTGAACAAATACCAAATTCACATGACTACTAATAGCAAGACTTCTCCCATGTCCTCAGGAACAAAAGTAACTACTCACAAAGCATAAACATGTTCATAGTCAGAGGGGTATTAATATGCATATAGGATCCGAACATATGATCTTCCACCAATTTAACCAACTAGCATCAACTACAAGGAGTAATTAGCACTACTAGCAACCTACTAGCACCAATCCCGGACTTAGAGACAAGAATTGGATACAAGAGATGAACTAGGGTTTTGAGATGAGATGGTGCTGATGAAGATGTTGATGGAGATTGCCCTCTCCCGATGAGAGGAGCGTTGGTGATGACGATGGCGATGATTTCCCCCTCTAGGAGGGAAGTTTCCCCGACAGAACAGCTCCGCCAGAGCCCTAGATTGGTTCCGCCAAGGTTCCGCCTCGTGGCGGCGGAGTTTCGTCCGAGAAGATGGCTTATGATTTTTTTCCCATCGAAAGACTCCATATAGCAGAAGATGGCCACCGAAGGGCCACCAGGGGGCCCACAAGGTAGGGGGCGCGCCCCCCACCCTCGTGGGCAGGGTGTGGCCCCCCTAGTGAAGTTCTTGCTCTCAGTATTTTTTATATATTTGGAAAACATCTTCCGTGAAGTTTCAGGACTTTTGGAGCTATGCAGAATAGGTCTCTAATATTTGCTCCTTTTCCAGCCCAGAATCCCAGCTGCCGACATTCTCCCTCTTTATGTAAACCTTGTAAAATAAGAGAGAATAGGCATAAATATTGTGACATATTGTGTAATAATAGCCCATAATGCAATAAATATTGATATAAAAGCATGATGCAAAATGGACGTATCAGCAACCAAGGACACATATTTGATTTTTCAACCCGTTTATATGCACTGGAGCATGTGCACGTAGTTCAAATTAGAATTATGCACCTGAAATGCGTACAAAACCAATTTAATGTATAAAAACGTCCAAACGAACCCAGAACAATTCCATTTTTTGATGACACACCTATAGTTGCATGTTCACTACAGATAAAAGTTCTAGCAATTCAAACACCATCCTTCGTAGATGTGACCCCATTACGTAATTCCAATCAAGATGATAAATCAAGTAGATTGCACATAGTTTATTATCACCAACCGTTTGAGATGCAGCACAAAATATCTTGGAGCATCGTCGGTGTATAGTACGCCTATGGCTTATGCGAGAAGGTGCATCGGCTACAGTCCACATCCGGCGTGTCAAGCACACGAGCTCATTCCCCAAATATCATTTCACTGTTCATTCGTCGCTGGTGAAAGATGGGGACGTGGACCCACGTCGTGAGGGCAACTTCGGCAGCCCACTCTGGCGAGAGCGCGGCCGCAACCGCCAGGCGCGTGCTAACAAGCTTCGTGAGGGCGACCGCAGTCTGCGTCCGGGCGGCCAAGGCAGCCCAAACGGCCGTTGTTGCTTCTCAGGCGGCGACAACAACATCTGCCTCGGGGATAGCAACTGGCGAGAGTGGCACAGCAGCTCTCCGTTTCGCAGCGGCGGCCTTAGCCCTGATGGAGGCCGCCCACTACCATGTCGAGGCCGTCCACGCCCAGCTCGTGGCGGTCACCGCACAAATCGAACGAAGCTTCTTCGACAACGGTCAGCAACCCACGGCCAAAGAGCTGACAATCGTCGAGAGCGTTCGAGCAGCCGTCCATTCCTCCACCGCATACCTTGCATCAATGGAGCCCTTCCACGCCTAGATCGCGTCCACCCACGCCCAGCTTGTGGCGGCCTTTTCCAAAGAGATGGCGGACGCGGATGTCGAGATGCTTGCCGAGTATGGTGCGATGGATGCCATGGAGCCCCTTCCCTAGGAGACCGTCGGGCGGGAGCTGGACATGGAGGCGGCGGCGGAGATCGACGAGCACCAGCCGTAGTAGTACTTTTTGTTTTGTTTAATTAAGAGCGTCGGTCTTTAATTTGTTAGAGTAATGTTTAGGTCAGCTAGCTCTGTTTAATTGCCGAACTTGCGCGATTAAGAAGTTAGTCTCCTTTGTGACGTGGATGACCACTGTAACCAGGGAAATTCGAACCAAAAATTTTGACGTTCAAACTCAACACACACGGGTTAAGCTATTTGAATCGTTTGTGAGTTCACATATCGTACACAGTTCTGAATAAGGGACCGTGTCTGATGACACTTTGCGCACGAGTTTTTTCGCTGAAGCGATTCCAAATTTTCGGCTTCTGCGGAAATATCTACCTCCCCGCCCCCTCCCCCTTACCAAAAGCCACATTTCCCCTGTTTCCTCCTTCCTTTCGAAGTTGAAACCTTCACTCCTTGTTTGCAGCGCCGCCTCCTCACCGGCGACTCTCCTCCACGCTACTCGGCCTCGCCTATCCAGGCAGGTAATCCACACCCAACCCCCATCCTCCTTCTCCTTCCACATCCCACATGCCCCGACCGCCGGCGCGACACCTTCCACCCAAATCACCGACCCCTCCCCCAAATAAGCGACACCCTAAGCCATGGTGCGTGCAGTATAGCCAGGATCCCAAGAACCATTTGGCAGCGGAGAAGCAAATCGCGACCGCACGCGCGAATGAAGTCGTGATGGATGCCATTCGTGTCGACCCCTAGATCTTGGAGGAGCACCTCGTCGTCGAGGCCACCGTCGACGCCTCGTGCACCGACGATGTGACGCGGTTAGCTGTTTGGTTCAATTCTGCAATGTGATGTTAAATTGTTGTGGGTGCATTCTTTTATTGTATACCATGTGAGAAATAAATCTAATTTGGCTATACTAAATACATGAGAAACAAATACAATTGCTATATTTCCGTGTTGTTAAGCATGCTTGGTTTGACTAACTGTCTGATCTTCTATTAGGAGTATGTTATATTGTGCAATGTGGTGCTCAGTTAACGTTTAGTTCATTTGTTGTGGTGTTTAGTTAACTGTTTTGTTTGGTTCAATTCTGCAATGTGATGTTCAATAGTTGTGGGTGCATTCTGTTATTGTATACCATTCGAGGAATAAATTGAATTTGGATGTAGTAAATACATGACAAAAAATACAATTGCTATATTTCCAAGTTGTTAAGCATGCTTGGTTTGGTTAACTGTTTGAACTTCTATTAGGAGTATGTTATATTGTGCAATGTGGTGCTCAGTTAATGTTTGGTTCATTTGTTGTGGTGTTTAGCTAACTACTTGGTTCAATTCTACACTACGATGTCCAATTGTCATGGGTAGAATTTTGTATTGTTGTGCATGTGAGTAATAAATCGAATTTGGCTACACTTAATACATGAGAAACATATACAAGTGCTATATTTCCTAGTTATTAATCATGCTTGGTTTGGAAAAATGGGTTTTCCATGTGGCTTGAATTAATCTGATGAATCCGCAATGTGCTTATTTTTCATCAACATATTTTATGGATAGCATGCGAACTCTTACTTAACTTGATGACTAACTACCTTATATGTGTTGCAGGGAAACAATGGGAAGCACTGAGGTTTACAATCGAGGTTAGCACGTGCATGGTCCGTTGTCTAATAGCACATTATTGGGCAATTGCAGGAACCATTCTAATAATTAGGTTTTTAACAATTTGGTCTTGCACATGTAGGTCCTGCTGTCAGAGGTTTTGACCCACTGTTTGACCCTTTTTCATATGGGGAAATGAGTTATCCATGAATATCAGTCAAGTCAAGAAACTCAGAAAGATTGTTAGGATAAAGAAATTAGTGACGAAAAACAACAGATCTTTGTCTGCACAATGAAGAAGACATTAGTTCACCACAGGATGGTACTAACTATTATACCTTGCCTTTTTCATTCCTTTGCCCCATTTCCAATATAGAGAAGATATTTATGCACATCCTTGTTTCCAGGCCTTTCCAAAGCATTTCACTGATGATTACCTCTCAAACCACCTGTATGGTCAGGAGGCGAGGAAGGTATTCATACAACACCCACGGTTCAATCTTGAAGTGTTCTTGAAGAGGACGACGGATGGACGGTCAATCATCCACTGGCACTAGCCTAAAGTTACAAAGACCTTCAACATAAATGAAGGCTCAATATTCGCCTTCTGCTTCAGCAGTTTTCCAGATGAGATACATCTGTCTATGTACCGTCTATGATGATAATTTCAAAAGGTTATAGATGTTGCATGTGAAACTTGGTCCTGGTGTATTGTGTAATGGGGTAGCTGAGTGCTGAAGCTATATGATGTTGTACTCTGATATATTTCAATTATGAAAATGAAATATATTGTGTGCTTAATATGAAATGTCAATTAGATTAATAAATGGATTATGAATAGTCGGATAATTAGCCTACTAATTGGGTTTTGCTATTGCAAACGGTTGTTGAAAAAATACGGTGGGCGATGACCTCAGGCAACGCACACAGTTTCTAGAAATAAACCGTGTTGGATCAATGAACAATCACACACGACTTTCTCTTGAAAACTGTTTGCGTTAGGCCACCTTGCGCAAACGTTTACCACATAAAAATTGTGTGTGATGGATAGCCTTTGCCACACAGTTTCTTCTACGGACCGTGTGTGATGCATTCAATAACGCAAACGATTTGACGGGAAAAACTGTGTGTGATGTACCTGTGAACGGAAATGTTTTCCTTGGAGTGACTGTGTGGGATGTACATACGAACGGAAACGTTTAGTGGGGACTGACTGTGTGGGATGTACTTGTGATCGGAAACAATTTCGCATTATAATTGTATTTTTTAGCTCTATTGTATGTATTTCCGTATTTGAGCGCTCACCGGTCACACACGACCTCATTTTGCTGAGAGTGTGTGCCAGGAGGGCATATCCCTGACGGTTTCTGGGTCGTGTGGGAAGGACCCCCCTATCGCCCACACTCACTTGGCGACGGTTCCAAATGCCGTCGCGAAAAGGGGTTAAAACCCGTTTGTATAGGACCGACACGTACCAGTGCATAGGAGGGGAGCACACCAGCCCACAAGGGGTGGCGCCCCCCCCCCCAAGGAAGGAGGCCGAGTGGGAGAAGGGAAAGAGGGGTTCCGCCCCCCTTCCTTCTCTCCTTCCTCTTCCCTTTCCCCCCCTCCAGAAATATGGAAGGGGGGAGGCCGAATTGGGGAGGACCCCAAGTAGGATTCCTCCTACTTGGGGTGCACCATTGCTGCTCCCCTCCTCCCACCTATATATATGTGGGCAAGGGGCGCCTAGAACACACAACAACAATCATTAGCCGTGTGCGGCGCCCCCCTCCACAGTTTACACCCCCGGTCATAGTTTTGCGGTGCTTATGCGAAGCCCTGCGAGAATCACTTCACCATCACCGTCACCACGCCATCGTGCCGACGGAACTCATCTACTACCTCGACACCTTGCCGGATCAAGAAGGCAAGGGACGTGATGACCCACAAGTATAGGGGATCTATCATAGTCCTTTCGATAAGTAAGAGTGTCAAACCCAACGAGGAGCAGAAGGAAATAACAAGCGGTCTTCAGCAAGGTATCCTCTGCAAGCACTGAAATTATCGGTAATAGATAGTCTTGTGATAACATAAAGTGTAACGGGTAACAAGTAATAAAAGTAAAGAAGGTGTAGCAAGGTGGCCCAATCCTATGTGTAGCAAAGGACAAGCCTGGACGAACTCTTATATAAAGCAAAGCGCTCCCGAGGACACATGGGAATTACTATCAAGCTAGTTTTCATCATGCTCATATGATTCGCGTTCGTTACTTTGATAATTTCATATGTGGGTGGATCGGTGCTTGGGTGCTGCCCTTCCTTGGACAAGCCTCCCACTTATGATTAACCCCTCTCGCAAGCATCCGCAACTACGAAAGAAGAATTAAGGTAAACCTAACCATAGCATGAAACATATGGATCCAAATCAGTCCCTTACGAAGCAATGCATAAACTAGGGTTTAAGCTTCTGTCACTCTAGCAACCCATCATCTACTTATTACTTCCAAATGCCTTCCCCTAGGCCCAAACAATGGTGAAGTTTCATGTAGTCGATGTTCACATAACACCACTAGAGGAGAGACAACATACATCTCATCAAAATATCGAACGAATACCAAATTCACATGATTACTTATAACAAGACTTCTCCCATGTCCTCGGGAACAAACATAACTACTCACAAAGCATATTCATAATCATAATTAGAGGAGTATTAATTATCATTAAGGATCTGAACATATGATCTTCCACCGGATAAACCAACTAGCATCAACTACAATGAGTAATCAACACTACTAGCAACCCACAGGTACCAATCTAAGGTTTTGGGACCAAGATCGAATACAAGAGATGAACTAGGGTTTGAGAGGAGATGGTCTTTGTGAAGATGTTGATGGAGATTGACCTCTCTCGATGAGAGGATCGATGGTGATGATGATGACAACGATTTCCCCCTCTCGGAGGGATGTTTTCCCGGAAGAACAGCTCCGCTGGAGCCCTAGATTGGTTCTGCCAAGGTTCCGCCTCAAGAAGGCGGTGCTTCATCCCAAAAGCTTCTTCTTGATTTTTTTTCCATGTCAAAACACACCATATAGCTAAAGATGGGCACCGGAGGCCTGCCAGGGGCCCACAAGGTCGTGGGGTGAGCCTTCCACCCTTGTGGTCGGCTGGTGGCCCCCCTCTGGTACTTTCTTCGCCCAATATTTTTTATATATTCCAAAAATAAGCTCCATGATGTTTCAGGACTTTTAGAGCTGTGTAGAATAGGTCTCTTTTATTTGCTCCTTTTCTAGTCCAGAATTCTAGCTGCCGGCATTCTCCCTCATCATGCAAACCTTATAAAATAAGAGAGAATAGGCATAAGTATTGTGATATAATGTGTAATCACAACCCATAATGTAATAAATATCAAAATAAAAGCATGATGCAAAATGGACGTATCAACTCCCCCAAGCTTAGACCTCGCTTGTCCTCAAGCGAATGCCAATATCGATAAGTATGTCCACATGTTTAGAGATAGAGGTGTCGATAAAATAAAATATGGACGGGAGGGCATCATGATCATCTTTAGAAAAACAACATATATTATCATATAGAGAGGCGATTTCCTATGCATGGTGGTAGCTATGCACGCATGGTGGCACCTACACACCCTTTGGCATAAATGCCTTTTTTGACATATGAGGTGTCGCTGTGTCGGGTTTCTGATCAGATTGGCACAAGTGCATTTTTCTCGTATAGAAATGACTTTTTCTCACTTCTCTTTGTCTTTTTATTTCCCTTTTTACACAAGTGCCTCTTCGTTGTGTAGAAAGAGCCTTTTCTCACTTCTCTTAGTCTTTTTGCTTGCCTTTTTTTGGCATAATTGCATGATTGCTTGCCTGGCTGGTCCAAAGTCACGTTATTTTTGTTATGGAATTATTTTTCATAGTCCAAAATAATTTATGAAAATAATTAGAGATAAATATTGGGGCATGCGTAGCTATAATCATGAGTAGCAAATTATTTCTCTTATCATATAATTTCTTATGCTAAAGTAACAATTCGTTCACAAAGTAAAGTATGAATCATTAACTTTATTGAAAACTAACAAACTATTATCTCAGTCATTGGGGCAATTGCAATTTATCATACATATCGTTCACAAAGTAAAGTATGATCATACATATTTAAAGAGCAAATTTTATTGCTTCCACCGATGACAACTTACTTGAAGGATCTTACTCAATCCATAGGTAGGTATGGTGGACTCTCATGGCAAAACTGGGTTTAGGGATGTTTGGAAGCACAAGTAGTATATCTACTTGGTGCAAAGAATTTGGCTAGCATGAGAGGGGAAGGCAAGCTCAACATGTTGGATGATCCATGACAATATAACTTCTATTCAGATATAAGCAAACATAACTCATTATGTTGTCTTCCTTTTCCAACATCAACTTTTTATCATGTCATAGTTTAATGAGTGCTCACAATTACAAAAGATGTCCAAGATAGTATATTTATATGTGAAGCCTCTCTTTCTTTATTACTTCCTATTAATTGCAACAATGACCAAAACTATGTTTGTCAACTCTCAACAACTTTTATTGATCATACTCTTTATATGTGAAGTCATTACTCTCCATAATATTAATATATGATCTTTTTATTTCTTTTTATTCTTTCTTTATTTAATTCCCTCAAGATCATAGCAAGAAAGCAAAGCCCTTAACTCAAAACTACTCTTTATTATATATCTCACGAACTTGATTACATAGAGGGAACATAAGGCAAAACTCGAAGCTATATCATACTAAAACTTTATTCTAATAGATCAAGATATAACCAAAAGGATCGAACTAAGAAAAATGATAAAGATAGAGGTGTGATGATGATACGATAACGGGGCACTCCCCAAGCTTGGCAGTTGCCAAGGGGAGTGCCCATATCCATATATTTAGGTCTCTTTCTTTGGACGTGGTGATGTGATATTCTTGGTGATGATGCCTCTTAGGATATGGTTCTCTTCCTCGAGCTTATTGATTTGCTGCTTAAGATCCATTACTTCCTTGGGAAGTTTACCCGTGAAAGCTAGAGCTCCATCAACCCATGGGTGTTTCCTTGCTGCAGGAGAAAAAACAACACTCTTTCTCATGTTTTCATAAGAGAGAAATCTAGCATTGGGAGGAATAACCGAATTTGGTATTGCTGAGCTCTGAAGTTCCTCCAGCCTGAATATGGTTTGAAGACGAGAGGTAACTTCTTGATCCTCCTCCATGGCGTCCACTCTTTTTAAGTCAGCCTCCATCTCTTCCTTTGTTGCTGGCCCAAAGTGGTTAGATTGTTGTATGTTCTTGGACCTGGTGCCGGGTGAGATACCCGACTCTCCCCGACCGACTCTTGCAAAGACATCTTGCTCCAAATCTGCTGCAGGAACAACTCAAAATGAAAACAAAGGATTCTGTCGTGGTACTGTGGGCAAAACCTTCGGGAGATTATATAATGAATTTTTACCGACCATAAGAAGTATTGTGCAGGAAATCAGAGTCCAGAGGGCACACGAGGTGGCCACAAGGTCGGGGGGGGGGGGGGCCTCCACCCTTGTGGCTGCCTCATGTCTCTTTCAGACTACTTTTAATTTTCCTAATTTTTTAAATATTCCAAAACAGAGAAAATTTATCATTGGAAATGTTTTGGAGTCGGTTTACTTACCGTACCACATACCTATTCCTTTTCAGAGTCTGAAATGTTCTGGAAAGTATCCCTTATGTCCTCCTCCGGTGTTACGGTATCAATTACATTGGTCTCAACACTTATGAGAGTACCTGAGATATAATGTCTGAGTCTTTGACCGTTTACCACCTTCAGCATTGTTAATTTATATGGCACCCGAACGGTAGACCTCCTCGATGATGTAAGAGCCTTCCCATTTAGAGAGAAGCTTTCCTGCAAAAAATCTTAAACAAGAGTTGTATAGCAAAACATGATCACCTACATTAAACTCACTCTTTTGTATCCTTTTATCATGCCATCTTCTAACTTTTTCTTTAAACAACCTGGCATTCTCATAGGCTTGGGTTCTCCATTCATCAAGTGAGATAATGTCAAATAACCTCTTCTCACCGGCAAGTTTAAAATTGTAATTGAGCTCTTTAATAGCCCAATATGCCTTATGTTCTAGTTTGAGAGGTAAGTGACATGTTTTTCCATAAACCATTTTATACGGAGACATACCCATAGGATTCATATAAGCAGTTCTATAAGCCCACAAAGCATCATCAAGTTTCTTAGACCAATTCTTTCTAGATCTATTAACAGTCTTTTGCAAAATTAATTTAATCTCTCTATTTCTCAATTCTACTTGACTACTAGACTGAGGATGATATGGAGATGCAATTCTATGGTTGACATCATATTTAGCAAGCATTTTATAGAAAGCACCATGAATAAAATGTGAACCACCATCAGTCATTAAATATCTAGGGACTCTAAACCTCGAAAAAATAACTTCTTTAAGCATCTTAATAGAAGTGTTATGATCAACACTACTAGTTTGAATAGCTTCTACCCACTTAGTAATGTAATCAACAGCAACTAAAATATGTGTATACCCATTAGAGGAAGGAAAAGGTCCCATATAATCAAAGCCCCAAACATCAAATGGTTTATAACAAGTGAATAGTTCATAGGCATTTCCTGACGTCTACTAATATTACCAATTCTTTGACAATGATCACAAGACAAGACAAACTTATGGGCATCTTTAAAGAGAGTGGGCCAATAGAAACCGGATTCCAATACCTTATGTGTAGTTCTATCTCCAGCGTGGTGTCCTCCGTAAGACTCGGAGTGGCATTTGTGTAGGATATGTTCCTGTTCATGCTTAGGTACACAACATCTAATAACACCATCTACTCCTTCTATATAAAGGTGTGGGTCATCCCAGAAGTAATGCCTTAAATCATAGAAAAACTTTTTCTTTTGCTGGTATGTGAAACTAGGTGGTATAAATTTAGCAACAATCTACTTAGCATAATCAGCATACCATGGAGTATTATGTGAGGCATTTATGACATTTAATTGTTCATCAGAAAAGCTATTATCAATAGGCAGTGGGTCATTAAGAACATTTTCTAACCTAGACAAGTTGTCTGCAACGGGGTTCTCGGCTCCCTTTCTATCAATAATATGCAAATCAAATTCTTGTAGCAAGAGAACCCATCTAATAAGTCTAGGTTTGGCATCTTTCTTTTCCATCAGATATTTAATAGTAGCAAGATCAGTGTGAATAGTTACTTTGGAATCAACAATATAAGGTCTGAACTTATCACATGCAAATACAACTGCTGAAAATTCTTTTTCAGTGGTAGCATAATTTCTTTGGGCACTATCTAGAGTTTTAGTAGCATACTGAATAACATTTAATTTCTTATCAACTCTTTGTCCTAAAACGCCACCAACAGCTTAATCACTAGCATCACACATAATTTCAAAGGGTAAATTCCAATCAGGTGGTTGAACAATAGGTGTAGAAATCAAGGCTTTCTTAAGTATTTCAAATGCTTCTACACAATCATCATCAAAAACAAAAGGAACATCTTTTTGCAAGATATTAGTGAGAGGCCTAGAAATTTTAGAGAAGTCTTTAATAAACCTCCTACAGAAACTAGCATGACCAAGGAAACTTCTTATACCTTTGATATCTTTAGGACACAACATCTTTTCAATAGCATCTACTTAAGCTTTATCAACGTCTTTCAGAAATTTTATGCCCCAAGACAATACCTTCATTAACCATAAAGTGGCACTTCTCCCAATTCAATACAAGATTAGTTTCTTCACATCTCTGCAAAACTCGATCAAGGTTGCTTAAGCAATCATCAAAAGAAGTTCCGTAAATGGAGAAATCATCCATGAAAACCTCAACAATCTTTTCACAGAAGTCAGAGAATATAGCAGTCATACATCTTTGAAAGGTAGCAGGTGCATTACATAAACTAAAAGGCATATGTCTATATATAAGCAAAGGTACCAAAAGGGCAAGTAAAAGTGGTTTTCTGTTGATCATCTTTTGACACAGGTATTTGAGAGAAACCAGAATAACCATCTAGAAAGCAAAAATGTGTATGCTTGGATAATCTTTCTAGCATTTGATCAATAAAAGGTAGAGGGTAATGATATTTTCTAGTAGCTTTATTTAATTTGCGAAAATCAATTACCATTCTATAACCTATAACAATTCTTTGTGGAATCAATTCATTCTTATCATTAGGAACTACAGTAATATCTCCCTTCTTAGGGACACAATGAACAGGGCTTACCCATTGACTATCAACAATAGGATAAATTATACCTGCCTCCAGAAGCTTTAGTATTTCATTTCTTGCCACTTCGTTCATCTTAGGATTTAACCGTCGTTGCTGATCAACAACCGGTTTAGCGTCTTTCTCAAATTTAATTTTGTGCTGACATAGAGTGGGACTAATGCCCTTAAGATCATCAAGAGTATATCCAATAGCGACACGGTGCTTCTTCAGAGTTTTCAATGATTTCTTTTCTTCATACTCTGAAAGGTTAGCACTAATAATAACATGATATATTTTCTTTTCATCAAGATAAGCATATTTCAGAGTATCAGGTAATGGTTTAAGCTCAAACACGAGATCACCCTTAGGTGGAGCAGGATCTCCAAGGATTTCAACAAGCAAATTGTGCTTCATAATAGGTCCCTGGTTAAAGAATACTTCATCTATTTCCCTTCTTTCATTCATAAACATATCATTTTCATGGTCTAGCAAATATTGTTCTAAAGGATCATTAGGAGGCACAGCAATAGAAGCAAGACAAATAATTTCATCTTTACTGCACTGGTGCGCTTCGGTCCTAAACAAACAGTTTTTTACCCCTTTCCGCAATGGCATTTGGAACCGTCCTCAAGTGAGTGTGTGCTATAGGGTGTCCTTCCCACACGACCCAAAAATTGTCGGGGATAGGCCCTCCTAGGACCCAGGCTGGGGCCATGTGCGATCGGGCGAGGCATCGAAACTCAATCATTTCCATAGGTATGTACATCCCACACGGTAATCCGAGAAAATCATTTCCGTAGGTATGTACATCCCACATGGTCATCCAAGAAAATCATTTTTGTAGGTATGTACATCCCACATGGTGAATCCCAGAAAAACATTTCCGTTCGTATGTATATCACACACAGTCAATCCAAGGAATACGTTTTCATTCTTATGTACACCCCACACAGTCGATCCAGGGAAAACGTTTCCGTTCGAATGTAATCCCAAACGGTTTTATGTATACGCTCGTGTGTGAAAGGTTATCACACACGCTCTGCCTTGGTTAACTGTTTGCTTTCATTAACTACATCACACACGATTTGATGTAAAAAACTGTGTGGCATTGGGCTATCCATCGCAAGCGCTTTTACTGCTAGAACCGTTTGCAAAGGTCCATGACTGTCTGTTCTATTTTTATTTTTACCTGTAATTTATTATTCTAATTGGAAATTTTGAAATATGAAACGTGTAATTCAAATTCTCGGCACAATGGTTCAACAACGAATCCATAAATAAATATGCTAGTACAGTATGTTCAGTAATTACAGGATTATGCACCAATTCACTATGATGAACCGCAGTATTTAACGGCGGTAAAGGTGAAGAGACAAGAGTAAATCATTTTGACTGCCGACAGTGTTGAAGAAGCGAAATGCCCATAATGTGCCTTCCTGCATTTCATAGGCACGAACCACTTTTGTCCAACCCCTTGTGACGATCGCCCACCCATCCTTCACCGCCTCCAGGAAGACTTCTAGAGCATTATCATGGTAGCATGAATTATATACTTTAACCTTAGTTGCCTCCACTCCGGTCATGTAGTTTGCAAGGTAATCATCAGTAAATAGCTTCAGAAACCACTGAAAAGAGAAAAATATCATATACTAAGGTCTAATAGAGTAACTTGTTGTGGGCAGGGGGAAAAGGCAACACATTACTTACCATCCTAAAGTTCACTGTTGTCTTCGACAAAGTGTAAATAAAGAGCTTAATTCCAATCACCCGTTTCTTTCGCCTAACAATCTTTCTTAGTTTCCTCACTTGACGCTTGTTCATGAATATCTCATTGCCCCATACGCAAAAGGGATCGAAGCGTGGATCAGTACCCCTCATATATGTACCTACAAGCAACCAGTAAATGTTAGAAGCTAAACTGAGATTGCACAAATGATGTAAAATACAACTACCTATGTTCCTAAGTACAAGTATTTTTTTGAGATTTCAATATGAACTACATACGGATGTATATAGAATTATAGATATAGTTTAGATTAGAATCTAGATTCACTCATTTTGCTCCTTATGTAGTCTATATTGGAATCTCTAAAAATACTTATATTTAGGAATAGATGGTGTATAAGACATGGGATGCAGCTAACCTCGACGGCAAACAACAGCATCGCCCATTGTAGCCCTGTGTAAGTACATGGAAAGCCAATGTTAACTACAACAGGGTTAACATCCACCAAAAATAGCAAATGGTAATAAAACGGCAGCATCTGTAGTGATATCTTCATTTCGAAAGAGTAGCACGGTAGCAAAGGGACGGATTAAAAAATGGATACAACTGTTAATTGCAACAGGCTTAACAACATCCTAATTCATGTTTTGTAAGTTTGTAGCCATTGAAATACAACTCTTTAAAAATGGATACAACTGTTAATTGCAACAGGCTTAATGGCCATTGAAACCGGTACTGATAAAAATGCAATTGGCAGAGTTAAACATCACAGGGCAGGTGCTGCCAGAGCAGATAATGGCCCAGTTGTCTATAAAAAGGTAGGGAAAATAGCTCAAACGTGTTAGGCATGTTTACTACAACATGCTTAATACATCGACAGTACAAAACATAGCCATTAATTGCAACTGGTATTGGTAAGATTGAACTGGTGGGTACATACTTGGTAAGTCCTGAGAGGTAGTTGCTGGGGCACTTCATCTTGGCCAGAGCCCGCCCAAAGTCAGCGGCGGCGGAGGCGAGCTGTTCCTCCGGGTCGAAGCGTGGATCAGTGCCACTGACATGTGTACCTACAGGCAACCAGTAAATGGTAGAAGTTAAACTGCAATTGCACAAATGATGTGAAATACTGTAAGACATGGGATGCAGCTAACCTTGACGGCAAACAACAGCATCGGCCGTTATGACCCTGCGTAAGTACATGGACAAGCATGTTAAGTACAACAGGGTTAGCATCCACCAAAAAAGCAAATGGGGCAGCATCTCTAGTATATCTTCATTGCGGAGAGTAGCATGGTAGCAAATGGACAGATTAAAAAATGGATACAACTGTTAATTGCAACAGGCTTAACAACATCCTAAGTCATGTTTTGTAAGTTTGTAGCCATTGAAATGCAACTGTTTAAAAATGGATTCAACTGTTAATTGCAACAGGCTTAATAGACATTGAAACCGGTACTGATAAAAATGCAATTGGCATAGTTAAACATCACAAGGCAGGTGTTGCCAGAGCAGAGAATGGCCCAGATGACTATAAAAAGGTAGGGAAAGAAGCAAAAACGTGTTAGGCATGTTTACTAAAACATGCTTAATACATCGACCATACAGAACATAGCCATTAATTGCAACTGGTATTGGTAATATTGAACTGGTGAGTACATACTTGGTAAGTCCTAAGAGGTAGTTGCTGGGGCACTTCATCTTGGCCAGAGCTCGCCCAAAGTCAGCGACGGCAGAGGAGAGTTGTTCCTCCGGGTCGAAGCGTGGATCGGTGCCGCTGACATGTGTACCTACAGGAAACCAGTAAATGGGTAGAAGCTAAAACTGTAATTGCACAAATTATGTGAAATACTATAAGACATGGGATGCAGCTCACCTCGACGGCAAACAAAAGCATCGACCGCTATGACCCTGCGTAAGTACATGGACAGGCATGTTAAGTGCAACAGGGTTAGCATCCACTAATAATAGCAAATGGGCAGCATCTCTAGTGATATCCTGAGTCATGTATTGTAAGTTTGTTGCTGGTATTCGTGAAATTGAGCTGGACACGGTAATATTTGAACATCACATAGTGTGTAGTACTGAAATAAACAAGGCACGAACATGCTTAATACATCAACCGTACAAATCATAGCCGTTGCAAGTGGTATTGGTAAGATTTAGCTGGTCAGATCTTACCTGTTAAGTCCTGCGGGGTAGTCGCTAGGGGACTTCATTTGGGCCAGAGCATGCACCATGTCCGCGGCGACGGTGGAGGCGGGTGTTCCTTCGGGTCAACACGCACAGCGGCCATCGCGCCATGGACCACCATCAGCTCCTGGCGGGGGGGGGGGGATTTGGAGGCATGCAGATGTTTCGCAGGCGCCATTTAAGCAATCAGGCCGGGGACGTGATAGAGATTGGTGGGTTACCTAACTGGATCCAAGCAGAACATAGATGTGGTTGAAGGTGTGGTTGCGGCAGCGGCAGTTTGAGATGCCGGTAGGGGGAGGCGCGAGGGAGGGGGATACTAAGGGGAAGGGGATGTGGTTGGAGGAATAAATTCCGAAATCACGCGCCTAACGAAAATTTCGGTGTGAAATTTGAAACTTGGGTGGGGGAAACACACAACGCAGACAAAGTGCGTAAAATACTTGTGTGCGAGAAAAAAGAAAGGTGGCAGATCCCGTCTCCAAAAAATGTACATGTGTACTTGATTTTTTCGGTCAATGGTACGCCTGGTTTATTAGGAAATATCGCATAGGTAACTGACTTATGGGTCATTAACGCAAAAAACGCAGATGGGTACGGCATAGAAACCGTGTGTTATGTGATCTTCCAATGATTAACACAAAAAACGCACACGGGCACACATGCTAATCAACGCTCAAAGCCCTCAAAGGATGCTCTTACCGACATTGTACGTTAATACTACAAACTTAAAGTACTACTGGTATTTTGCTCTAATACTACAAACTTAAACTACTTCTCACATGCTGCCATCAGGGCATGTTGGCCAGACGCCGACGTTCTCCTTCCCGGCCTTGTAGGCGGCAGCCCACCGTGCTTCGATCTCCGCCGAGCTCTCCTCACCATGGTGTGCAACCTATTTTTTCTTTCGGCAGCGGGACTCTCTTTTCTTGACTGCTTTGTGCCTTTTCCCCTTCTTCTGTGCGGCTTTGGCCGCCTCTAGATCCACCACCCATTCAGCCATGGCAGCCTCAAAGTCCGCCCATGTAACTGTCTGGCCGCCGACGGTGATGAACTCGGTGCGATGAGATGCCATCGCTTCCTTACCATGTGTACGGTCGTGGGCGGCGAGGAACGTGGCGCTGCGGGATGCCATCGCTTACTTACTAGTTACTGTGTGCCGCGGTGCCATGGACAACGCCTGGAGAGAGCTTTGGGATGGAGGGGCCGGGCAGCCGTACAATGCGGTGGTATTCAAGAGCTCAACCACAAACAACAATAGAAATTTGGCTTCCCTTACAATTTTGCTCGTTCATTATCACACATGGTTCATCTCTGTCGCTTCCGGAAACAGTGTGTGCTGAGCCTATTGTGTGTTGCGTTATGATTGGCCGGAACCCCAGCCACGCCGATCGCGCGTGTGCACCATTCGATGCGCTGCAATCGAACGGCAATCCACGTCCCTCACATCACACCCATGCACCTGTAGCTGGATTAGATTTATATGCGCTAAATGCCTAGAAAATGCACATAATCCCCTAAATATGGTAAATGAGCCCGGAAAAATGCCAAATTTGAACACGGTGATTTGCAGGGTGTATGTTCGTCGTAGAAAAAAACTCCAGGGCAAAGAACGAAGAAAATTTGGATTCCCCTTCAATCTTGGGGATTTCCCTTTCGAAAGCATGGAACTTCCTCGGTGATGGTTCGATTTATGAAGGGCGTGCATGACAACATAAGCCAAACCTTCTCAAATTTTACCAAGGCATGGTGAGGTCATACCATGGCACCATGCCAGGCGTCATGTTTTTTAAGCATTTATTTCATTTTTATAGTTGAAAACCCAACAAACAGACATTTGTGGTTGACTATTGCCACACATTTCATCGAAATATCTGTCCATTCCTTGTAAAAGGCATGAGAATTTACTAAATGGCACGAGGATGGTTTTCTAGGCCATTTTTGTGGTCTCTTTCATGCATCGATTGTTTGAACTTGAATTATGCACATTAATGCCTAGGAAGTGCACATAATCCCCTAAATATGGCAAATGAACCCGGAAAAGTGCCAAATTTGAACACGGTGATTTGCAGGTTATATGCTCATCATAGAAAAAAACTTGTGGACAAAGGACAAAGGAAATTTGGATCCCCTTTCAATCTTGGTGATTTCCCCCTCGAAACCATGAAACTTCCTCGGTGATGGTTCGATTTATGAAAGGCGCGCATCATGACATAAGGAAAACATTCTCCAATTTTTACCAGGGCATGGTGAGGCCATATCATGGCACCACGCCAGGCGTCATGTTTTCCAACCATGTGTTTCATTTTTTGTATAGTTGTTAACCGAGTAAACAACGCGTTTATGGTTGACTATTGCCACACATTTCCTTGAAATATCTGCCCATTCCTTGTAAAAGGCATGAGAATGTGCTAAATAACACGATCATGGTTTTCCAGACCGTTCTTGTGCACCTTTTCATGCACCGATTGTTTCGAATTTGAATTATGTCCATTAATGCCTAGAAAATGCACATAATCCCCTAAATATGGTAAATGAGCCCGGGAAAATGTCAAATTTGAACACGTTGCATTTGAGGCGGTATGTTGATCATTGGAAAAAAACTGAATGACAAACTAGGACAGAAATTAGGATTCCCCTTCAATCTTGGGGATTTTCCCTCTCGAAAGCATGGAACTTCCTCGCTGATGGTTCGATTTATGAAGGGCGTGCATGACGACATAAGCCAAACCTTCTCAAATTTTTACCAGGGCATGGTGAGGTCATACCATGGCACCATGCCAGGCGTCATGTTTTTAAGCATTTATTTCATTTTTCTATAGTTGAAAACCTAACAAACAGACATTTGTGGTTGACTATTGCCACACATTTCATCGAAATATTTGTCCATTCCTTGTAAAAGGCATGAGAATTTACTAAATGGCACGAGCATGGTTTTCTAGGCCGTTCTTGTGGACCCTTTCATGCATCGATTGTTTGAACTTGAATTATGCGCATTAATGCCTAGGAAATGCACATAATCCCCTAAATATGGCAAATGAACCCGGAAAAGTGCCAAATTTGAACACGGTGATTTGTAGGTTATATTCTCATCATAAAAAAAACTCTTGGACAAAGAACAAAGGAAATTTGGACCCCCCTTCAATCTTGGTGATTTCCCCCTCGAAACCATGAAACTTCCTCGGATGATGGTTCATTTTATGAAAGGCGCGCAGCACGACATAAGGAAAACATTCTCCCATTTTTACCAGGGCATGGTGAGGCCATACCATGGCACCACACCAGGCGTCATGTTTTCCAACCATGTGTTTCATTTTTTATGTAGCAAGAGCATGGTTTTCCAGACCGTTCTTGTGCACCTTTTCATGCACCGATTGTTCGAATTTGAATTATGTGCATAATTAATGCCTAGAAAATGCACACAATCCCCTAAATATGGTAAATGAGTTCGGAAAAATGTAAAATTTGAACACGTTTCATTTGAGGCGGTATGCTGATTGTTGGAAAAAACTGAATGACAAACGAGGACGGAAATTTGGATTCCCCTTCAATCTTGGTGATTTCCCTCCCAAAAGCATTGAACTTCCTCGGTGATGGTTCGATTTATGAAGGGCATGCATGAAGACATAAATCAAGCATTCTCAGCTTTTAACCAGGGCACGGTGAGGCCATACCATGGCACCATGCCAACCGTCATGTTTTTCAAGCACATATTTCATTGTTCTATAGTTGATAACCCAGTAAATGACATGTTTGTGGTTGACTATTGCCACACATTCTATTGAAATCTCTGCCCATTCCTTGTAACTGGCTTGAGAAATTACTAAATACCACGAGTATGGTTTTTCCAAACCATTCTTGTGCACCTTTCATGCACCAATTGTTTGAATTTGAATTACGTGCATTAATGCCTACAAAATGCACATAATCCCCTAAATATTGTAAATGAACCCGGAAAATTGTCAAATTTGAACACAATGATTAGCAGGGTTTATGTTCATCGTAGAAAAAAACTCATGGATGAAGGATAAAGGAAATTTGCATTCCCATTCAATCTCGGTGATTTATTATCGCACACGATTCATCTCCGTCGCCTCTGCGAACCGTGTGTGTTCACTCACACATGCAAAAGGAAAAGAAAACCCTCGCCCACTTCGTCCCCACTAACTCGCCATGGACTTCTCCGCAACTCTGCACCCTAAGCTCGACGGCTGTTGGCGGCAGGCGTAGGTCGCACTCCAAACGGCACCGGATTTCCCCTCCATCGCTTCCCGCCGCCTATCTGCACTGACATTCTAGACTCTGGTCGACTGGGGTTTTCTGCGGGATTGAGCCGGGGATTTTTCTCATGGAGAAGATAATCAACTTAATTAGCCAAATATTCGCTCATCTCTTATCGCAGTTCGTCCGTTGCTGTTAATCAACCGGGGAAATCGACGTGGAATCATTTTTGTTCTAGCTGATTCGTGGGTGTTCATTCATGTGTGCACAGTGCAAGCACAAATCGGGCAACTATGGTCGTGGCTAGTCGGAAAAGAAGTTCTATCTCACCATTCTGGATGACTTCAGGGAGCACTTGGTATGTTCAATCTCAACCTACCACGGTCGGCATGGCCTAAATTTATGAACATATACCGTCTGTTGCTACATTATCTATATATTTGCATCAAATCTTTGTTACATTATCTATTTTTAATTCTATATTTTTGTACTTTGCTTGCATCTATATATGGATATGTTCTATCAGTTACTCCCATATTTGCATCTTGCTCGGTTATTTCAATATATCTAATTTACGATCTTAATTTTCATTTCAAGCAGTACATCCCTTGCTTTGCAAGAATAGGAGTAGAAGGAAATCTTGGGCTTTACTTTGCTGATGATTCTCAGGATGTCATATTGACAACGCAACATGGATTGACAATGACGGTTAGCATAAAACTTGATAAAGATGGTCACTCCTATTTTAATGCGGACCTTTGGAGAAAAATGTCTAAGTGTTATGAACTGAAAGCTGGCAATAAAATTCTAGTGCGTGCACCATAGCCTGGTCTAATTAACATGGATGTTTACTTCCCCAACGTCATCAGCCGATCAAAGTCTGATTGAGGTTAGTGTCCTTTCAAATTTCTCTATGCTATCATATTACTATTTAAGCAACCAATTGTGATATCATATTCTGACTCCGTTCCTAGGCAGTAACAAATTATGTTTACCAATTTATGCGCAGTATATATTCTTCTACCATGTTCTAAATAAATAATACATTTCCACCTTTTAAGCAGGATATGTTGGATCCATAGTGAACGATCAGTATGTTACTAAGCGTACCAAATTTCCCTAGAAGGACTTGAAGCATGTCATAAACTTTGTTGATAATCTGACAGAGATAGCACAGCGTATGAATGGTGGATTTTGGATGGTATTAATTAGACCTATGGTGCACACACTGAACAAGACCAATTGTGTGCACAAAGCACTGGTAAAAAGTCTTATTTTAATGTTGATGCTCATAAACTATATATATCTTCAACGATATGTTATAATTGTTTTTTATTCTACATGTCAACAGAAATTGCCCCCTGTAGCCGTTTCTAGATCAATTTCCCGGCGTGGTAGAATTACACTTGTGCATGCTAATAACGTCAAAGTGATTGCAAGGTACTGCATTTTCCGCAAAAATGGAACCATTCAAATTAACAGGTTCTCGCTTCTCATGGCAATGCATCCATATTGGAAAATTGGAGACACTGTTCTACTCCTGTTGTACCAAGGCACAGGAGGCTCTTCCTTTTCATTGACGAGATGTCGAGTCGCCGTGATCAAGCTGCTTGTTGGCCCTCAGCCTCTTAAAATGTGCTAGCTGTTACTATATATGTTAAGTATGTAGATATGACCATATGGTTGTTGGCCCTTAGCCTATTAAAATGTGATAGTTGTTACTATGTTAAGTATGTAGATATGGACCATATGGTTGTCAAAACCGTGTTACGAAGATCCTCCTTTTGTCGAATAGTGTAACCATTATATATATATGTTACTCAAATACTGTTACCCAAGTTCATAAATTTTCATGGAAAGTATTAGTATCATACACAGTTCATTGAGTTTAAGCGTGTGCCCGATGTCCAGAAGGCATTTGCATATTAACTGTCCATATTGCAAATTCACACACATGTTCACATAAGGAAACGTATGTGTAACATACTAATCATCGCACACGAGTACTCACAAACGCATCGTGTGCGATACTCCTAGCCACCACAAGCAACTAGTTTGCATTTTTCAAAGTTTTTTGTACACACGAAGTAACTGTATTGACCGTCTGTGTTGTAATTTCTCATCACAAACAGTTCATCCGAGTCGGCTGTTTGCCACGTATGACACACATCTTGTTTACATGACTCGTTTGTGTTCTTTTGGCTCATCGCAAACAGTTCAGCCATGTGAACTGTATGCAGCATATCACACACATCTTGTTTTAAGTTGAACGTTTCTGTTGTGTTCCCTAATCGAAAATAGTTCGTCCGAGTTAACCGTATGCCGTATATCGCACACACATTGATATGGCTGCCCATTTATGTTGTTCTACCTCATCGCAAATAGTTCGAATGAATTAACCGTGTGTCCTGCATCGCACACACATTATTATGGCTGCCCGTTTCTGTTATTCTGCCTCATCGCAGACAGTTTGAATGGATTAACCATATGCCCTGCATCGCACACCCAACTAAAATCTTAATTGTGTTTGATGCAGCCATCATCGCAAACGTTTTTCACCTTTTTTGACGGTTTTCATACACCACCGTTTAAGATTATTGCATCGTACACATTTTCTCGAAGGGTCTCTGATCATAGTGTCGCGTTAGCAGTCTCCTACAGTAGTCCTAGGCAATTCTTTATAATGGGGTTGTCTACGAAATTTAGAGAAATTAAAATCATGAGACATATCCCCTAAACCAACAGTAACAATATATTTTTCGCAGTCTATCTTAGCATTAACGGTATTCAAGAAGGGTCTGCCAAATATAATGGGACAAAAATTATCTTGTGGGGAACCAAGAACAAGAAAATTAGTGGGATATTTAATTTTCCCACACAAGACTTCAACATCTCTAACAATCCCAATTGGTGATATAGTTTCTCTATTAGCAAGCTTAATAGTAACAACAATATCTTCTATCTCAGCAGGTGCAATATCATTCATAATTTCTTTATATAAGGTATAAGGAGTTGCACTCACACTAGCACCCACGTCACATAAGCCATGATAACAATGTCTCCTATTTTAACAGAAACAACAGGCATGCCAACAATAGGTCTATGTTTATCTTTCATATCAGGTTTAGCAATTCTAGCGGCTTCATCACAGAAATAAATAACATGCCCATCAATATTATCAACCGAAAGATCTTTAACCATTGCAATACTAGTCTCAACTTTAGTTTGTTGAGAGGGTTTGGGTGGTCTAATATTACTTTTGTTGACCACAGTTGAAGCTTTAGCATGATCCTTTATTCTAACAGGAAAATGTGGTTTCTCGATATAAGCAATAGGAACAATAGGATCAACATTATAAATAATAGTTTATTCTTCAACTTTAATAGGTTCAACTACTTTCACTTCAACGGGAGGATGATATTTAAACCACTTCTCCTTAGGGAGATCAACATGAGTAGCAAAAGATTCACAGAAAGAAGCTACTATCTCACAGTCAAGTCCATATTTAGTGCCAAAATCACGAAAAGCATCGGTATCCATAAAAGATTTAACACAATCAAACTTAAGGTTTATACTTGACTCTTTACCTTCGTCGAGATCCCAATCTTCAGAGTTGCGTTTAATTCTTTCCAGTAAATTCCATTTGAATTCAATATCCTTCTTCATATAGGAACCGGTACAAGAAGTATCGAGCATGGCTCGATCATTATGAGAAAGCCGAGCATAAAAATTTTGAATAATAATTTCTCTTGAGAGCTCACGACTGGGGCATGAATATAACATTTACTTAAGCCTCCCCCAAGCTTGAGAGATACTTTCTCCTTCACAAGACCAAAAATTATATAAATAATTCCGATCACGATGAACCAGATGCATAGGATAAAACTTCTGATGAAATTCCAATTTCAATCGGTTGTAGTTCCATGATCCAATATCATCAAATAGGCTATACCATGTCAATGCCTTTCCCTTCAAAGATAGGGAAGACCTTCTTCTTAACAACATCCTCGGGCATACCTGCAAGCTTAAATAATCCGCAAACTTCATCCACATAGATTGGGTGCATATCGGGATGTAATGTTCCATCTCCTGCATAAGGATTAGCTAGCAGTTTCTCTATCATACCGGAAGGAATTTCATATTAAATATTTTCAGTAGGTGCAGTAGGTTGAGGAGTAACTAATTGAGGTTCGATTCGAGGTGAATATACCCCGAACAAACCCCTCAAAGGATTATTTTCCATAGTAAGAAGTGACAGTAAATTTCAGCACACTATATAAATGTTTCCTTACCAAATTCCACTTACCAAAGGCGCTTCACTCCCTGGCAACGGCGCCAGAAATGAGTCTTGATGACCAACAAGTATAGGGGATCTAGTCCTTTCTATAAGTAAGAGTGTCGAACCCAACGAGGAGCAGAAGGAAATGACAAGCAGTTTTCAGCAAGGTATTCTCTGCAAGCACCGAAATTATCAGTAACAGATAGTTTTGTGATAAGATAAATTGTAACGGGTAACAAGTAATAAAAGTAAACAAGGTGCAGCAAGGTGGCCCAATCCTTTTTGTAGCAAAGGACAAGCCTGGACGAACTCTAATATAAAGCAAAGCGCTCCCGAGGACACATGGGAATTATTGTCAAGATAGTTTTCATCATGCTCATATGATTCACGTTCGTTACTTTGATAATTTGATATGTGGGTGGACCGGTGCTTGGGTGTTGCCCTTCCTTGGACAAGCCTCCCACTTATGATTAACCTCTCTCGCAAGCATCTGCAACTACGAAAGAAGAATTAAGGTAAACCTAACCATAGCATGAAACATATGGATCCAAATCAACCCCTTACGAAGCAACGCATAAACTAGGGTTTAAGCTTCTGTCACTCTAGCAACCCATCATATACTTATTACTTCCTAATGCCTTCCCCTAGCCCCAAACAATGATGAAGTGTCATGTAGTCGACGTTCACATAACATCACTAGAGGAGAGACAACATACATGTCATCAAAATATCGAACGAATACTAAATTCACATGATTACTTATAACAAGACTTCTCCCATGTCCTCGGGAACAAATGTAACTACTCACAAAGCATATTCATAATCGTAATCAGATGAGTATTAATTATCATTAAGGATCTAAACATATGATCTTCCACCGGATGAACCAACTAGCATCAACTACAAGGAGTAATCAACACTACTAGCAACCCACATGTACCAATCTGAGGTTTTGGGACCAAGATCGAATACAAGAGATGAAATAGGGTTTGAGAGTAGATGGTGCTGGTGAAGATGTTGATGGAGATTGACCACCTCTCAATGAGAGGATCGATGGTGATGACGATGGCGACAATATCCCCCTCTCAGAGGGATGTTTCCCTGGAAGAACAGCTCTGCCGGAGCCCTAGATTGGTTCTGCCAAGGTTCCGCCTCGAGACTGCGGCGCTTCGTCCCGAAAGTTTCTTCTTGACTTTTCCAGGTCAAAACATGCCATATAGCCAAAGATGGGCACCGGAGGCCTGCCAGGGGGCCCACAAGGTCGTGGGGCGCCCCCTCTACCCTTGTGGCTGGCTGGTGGCCCCCCTGTGGTACTTTCTTCACCCAATATTTTTTATATATTCCAAAAAAAGCTCCGTGAAGTTTCATGACTTTTGGAGTTGTGCAGAATAGGTCTCTAATATTTGCTCCTTTTCCAGTCCAGAATTCTAGCTGCCGGCATTCTCCCTCTTCATGTAAACCTTATAAAATAAGAGAGAATAGGCATAACTATTTTTATATAATGTGCAATAACAGCCCATAATGCAATAAATATCAAAATAAAATCATGATACAAAATGGACGTATCAGGACGTCACCGAGCTGAACGTGTGCAGAACTCGGAGGTGCCGTACGTTCGGTGCTTGATCGGTCGGAGCTAGAAGAAGTTTGACTACATCAATTGTGTTGTCAAACGCTTCCGCTTTCGGTCTACGAGGGTACGTAGACACACTATCCCCCTCTCGTTGCTATGCATCTCCTAGATAGATCTTGCGTGAGCGTAGGCATTTTTTTGAAATTGCATGCTATGTTTACCAACAAGAATCGCGTCGTCGTCGAGGAGTAGGAGATCCGAAGTGCGCGGAATGGCATCGGGGTTTGTCGTCCATGCGGTGAACTTGAAGACGGACATGTCAGACATGTTTCGCATCTCGGGTGCGAGGTTCTCGACCTTGCAGAAGGGAGAAAGCGGGATCTCGGTGGAGGAATGCAGCCAAGCGCGGTCGGGGATGCTGTACAGCTCGAGAGACACGAGGAAACCGGTGGTCACCGGCTCAGACCCTTCCGTCTGGCCCCAGGGCAGGAAGATGGGGCGAAAGCTCTACGTGCGTGTGCGACCGGCGGCGGCGACACGGCTGTGCAGCGCGAGGTTGCGGAATCCGCTGAGGAAGTCCTCAGGCGCATGCCGGTGGATCAAGAAGTCGCCAGCGGTGAGCGAGAACTGGGAGCGTAGCACGGCAACAACCTCGTAGCAATAGATGCCCAAACGACAGCCCGCCACAGTGACGACAAGGGCACGCTCCAATGCTAGCTCAGTGGCGATGAGCTCGCCAAACCGCGGCAGGTTGCAGATGGCAGCAGCCGAACGACGCGCGGGGTGCCCAGAGAACGGGGTGGCTTGCGAAGAAGCTGAGACCGCCGGCGACATTAAGCGCGAGGGAGCCACCGGCCCGGAGGACGCGGGCGTCGGCAGTCCCGAGGAGGTGCGGGTTGCGGCCATAGAGTCGCTGGGGTTGGAGCTCAAGCATGGCGCGGACGATATGGCCACCGGCCCGGAGGACACGGGCGTCGACAACCCCGAGGAGTTACGATTTGTGGCCGTAGAGCCATCAAAGGCCCTCTGGTCTCCATGCAAGGCCGGCGAGACGAGGAGGGAGCGGCAGGAGTCCCACGAAGAGACACACCGGTGCTTTGGACGAGGAACAAACCCGTCGGACAAGGAGGAGGTGGACGAGAGGCAGACGGTGCCCTCTTTGGCCTTGTGCCCGAAGAACCGACAGCGCGCAGCGGATGTCACGCCGGCACTCAGAGCACGGGTGCTCGGTGCTGAAGCAGCAAGGGAACTCCCCATCACGCAGCCAAGACGGCCGCTGATGGGATGGCACCCCGGTGCCGTGACGCTGGCGACAAGGGGAGGCGCGGGCGCTTCTTGTCCCGGGCCACCATGCAGCCGTCCTGCGGGACAGCCGCCACGTCCGTCCGGCATATCTCGAAGCCGAACATGCGGCGCACAACAGGCGTGATACGTCTCCAACGTATCTATAATTTTTGATTGTTTCATGCTATTATATTATCAACCTTGGATGTTTTATATGCATTTATATGCTATTTTATATGATTTTTGGGACTAACCTATTAACCTAGAGCCCAGTGCCAGTTTCTGTTTTTTCCTTGTTTTAGAGTATCGCAGAAAAGGAAAATCAAACGGAGTCCAATTGACCTGAAACTTCATGGAACTTATTTTTGGACCAAAAGAAGCCCACGGAGTATCGGAGATGGACCAGGAGAGTCCGGGCTGCCGACGAGGGTGGGGGGCACGCCCCCTGCCTCGTGGACAGCCCGGAGATCCACTGACGTACTTCTTCCTCCTATATATACCCATATACCCTAATAACTTCTAGGAACATAATAGATCGGGAGTTCCTCCGCCAGAAGCCTCCGTAGCCACCGAAAACCAATCTAGACCCGTTCCGGCACCCTGCCGGAAGGGGTGAATCCCTATCTGATGGCCATCTTCATCATCTCGGCGCTCTCCATGACGAGGAGGGAGTAGTCCACCCTCGGGGCTGAGGGTATGTACCAGTAGCTATGTGTTTGATCTCTCTCTCTTACTCTCTCTCTCTCTTGTGTTCTTGAGGTGGTACGATCTTGATGTATCGCGAGCTTTGTTATTATAGTTGGATCTTATGATGTGTCTCCCCCTCTACTCTCTTGTAATGGATTGAGTTTTCCCTTTGAAGTTATCTTATCGGATTGAGTCTTTAAGGATTTGAGAACACTTGATGTATGTCTTGTCGTGCTTATCTGTGGTGACAATGGGATATCACGTGATCCACTTGATGTATGTTTTGGTGATCAACTTGTGGGTTCCGCCCATGAACCTATGCATAGGGGTTGGCACACGTTTTCGTCTTGACTCTCCGGTAGAAACTTTGGGGCACTCTTTGAAGTACTTTGTGTTGGTTGAATAGATGAGTCTGAGATTGTGTGATGCATATCGTATAATCATACACACGGATACTTGAGGTGACATTGGAGTATCTAGGTGACATTAGGGTTTTGGTTGATTTGTGTCTTAAGGTGTTATTCTAGTACGAACTCTATGATAGATTGAACGGAAAGAATAGCTTCATGTTATTTTACTATGGACTCTTGAATAGATCGATTAGAAAGGATAACTTTGAGGTGGTTTCGTACCCTACAATAATCTCTTCGTTTGTTCTCCGCTATTAGTGACTTTGGAGTGACTCTCTATTGCATGTTGAGGGATAGTTATGTGATCCAATTATGTTATTATTGTTGAGAGAACTTGCACTAGTGAAAGTATGAACCCTAGGCCTTGTTTCAACGCATTGCAATACCATTTGTGCTCACTTTTAAAGTATGGTGGCTGTTTTTATATTTTCAGATTAGAAAGACCTATATCTATCATCCATATTGCACTTGTATCACCATCTCTTCGCCGAACTAGTGCACCTATACAATTTACCATTATATTGGGTGTGTTGGGGACATAAGAGACTCCTTGTTATTTGGTTGCAGGGTTGTTTGAGAGAGACCATCTTCATCCTACGCCTCCCATGGATTGATAAACCTTAGGTCATCCACTTGAGGGAAATTTGCTACTGTCCTACAAACCTCTGCACTTGGAGGCCCAACAACGTCTACAAGAAGAAGGTTGTGTAGTAGACATGAAGCACTTTTCTGGCGCCGTTGCCGGGGAGGTTAGCGCTTGAAGGTATATCTTTATATCTTGCAATTGAATCTTTTTGTTTCTTGTTTTAGCACTAATTTAGTCTATAAAAGAAAACTACAAAAAATGGAATTAAGGTTGCCTCGTATGCTTCATCTTTTTAATATCTTTCGTGAAAATAAGGATTATGATAATTGTGCTCAAGTGCTAGAAGAAGAATGCATTAGAATGTTTGGCACTAAATATTTGAATTATGAGCATGATTGCAATGTTGTTAGTATGAATTCCTTGAATATCCATGATGCTAATGATATGCAAAGCCACAAGCTTGGGGAAGCTATGTTTGATGAAGATGATATTTTTTGTCCCCCAAGTTTTGATGAGCAAATTTATTTTGATGATAGCATGCCTCCTATTTATGATGATTATATTGATTAAAGTGGGTTTGGAAGAGTGTCAACTTTAGGAAGTAATGATCCCACTATTTTGGAGGGTGTTGAATCTTATTGTGATAATTATGAAAGTGGGTTTGGAGAGGTCATAACATTAGTTAATGTTAATTCCACTATGTTGGACGAGTGTCAACTTTGCATACTTGTAGATCATGAAAGGAATGCTTTATGTAATGGTTATATTATTGAATTCATTCATGATGCTACTGAAAATTATTATGAGGGAGGAACATATGCTTGTAGGAATTGCAATAATATCAAGTTTCCTCTCTATGTGCTTAAAGTTTTGAAGTTTTGCTTGCTTTACCTTCCTATGCAAGTTGATTATTGTTCCCCTAAGTTGTTTGTTCACAAAATACCTATGCATAGGAAGTGGGTTAGACTTAAAGGTGCTAGTCATATTCTTCATGATGCTCTCTTTATGTTACAATTCTTATCTTTTATGTGAGCATCATTGAAATCATCATGCCTAGCTAGGGGCGTTAAACGATAGCGCTTGTTGGGAGGCAACCCAATTATTTTTGTTCCTTGCTTTTTGCTCCTGTTTAGTAATAAATAATTCATCTATCCTCTGTTTAGATGTGGTTTTACGCTTTTAATTAGTGTTTGTGCCAAGTAAAGCCTTTAGGATCTTCTTGGGTGATTGTTATTTGATCTTGCTGTAAAAAACAGAAAGTATGCACTCACGAGAATAATTGTCATTTTTTACCAGAGAGTGATAAAATACCAATTCCACTTGCAGTAGATTAATAAACAAATTTCCTAGGACTTACTAATTTCTCAGGATTTTTGGAGTTACAGAAGTATTCGAAACCTACATATTACTACAGACTGTTCTGTTTTTGACAGATTCTGTTTTCTATGTGTTGTTTGCTTATTTTGATGAATCTATGAGTAGTATTGGAGGGTATGAACCATAGATAAGTTGTAATACAGTAGATATTACACCAATATTAATTTAGAATGAGTTCACAGCAGTACCTAAGTGGTGATTTATTTTCTTATACTAACGGAGCTTACGAGTTTTCTGTTAAGTTTTGTGTTGTGAAGTTTTCAAGTTTTGGGTAAAGATTCGATGGGCTATGGAATAAGGAGTGGCAAGAGACTAAGCTTGGGGATGCCCAAGGCACCCCAAGACAATATTCAAGGACAACCAAGAGCCTAAGCTTGGGGATGCCCCGGAAGGCATCCCCTCCTTCATCTTCGTTCATCGGTAACTTTACTTGGAGCTATATTTTTATTCACCACATGATATGTGTTTTGCTTGGAGCGTCAATTTATTTTGTTAGGATTTGCTTTATGTTATTTAGAACAATGTTTTGAATCTTTTATTTCAATAAAAGTGGCATTGATAGCCTTTACTATGCCTATTTTACAAGTCCACATGTTGCTGTTTGAAAACAGAAAGTTTACCGCTGTTGCAAAAATTCCCTAGAAAAGTCAGAATGTGATAAAATGTTGAATCCTTTTGCATAATAAACTCTGATAAATTTACTACAGTGATAATTTTCTTTCATAATTTTTGGAGGTAGGGAAGTATGGATCTTGCTGCACTCTTTACAGACTGTCCTGTTTAGACAGATTGCTGTTATGTTTGCATTGTTTGCATATGTTTGCTTCTTTAATGATTCTATTTGAGGATAGGACTATTAAATATGCAGAGGCATTTAGTATGCAATGTTGAATAATAATTTTAGTGATTTTCTACAGTAGAGTATGATAAGGTTTTTGCATTGGTTTATACTAACTTATCTCACGAGTCCTTGTTGAGTTTTGTGTGGATGAAGCTTTTGAGATTTAGGGAGACCGTGATATGAGAGGAATTAAGAAGACACAAAAGCTCAAGCTTGGGGATGCCCTGGTTGGCATCCCACCTTTCTTATTCAACAACTATCGGTTAGTTTTGGTTGATCCTAAGTTTTTGCTTCTTCACATGATGTTTGCCATTCTTAGAAATGTCATTTTACTTTGTTTTGCTTGTTGTTTGAATAAAATATCAAGATCTGAAATTATTAAATGGGAGAGTCTTCACATAGTTGCATAATTATTCAACTACTCATTTATCTTCACTTATATCTTTTGGAGTAGTTTGCCATTTGCTCTAGTGCTTCACTTATATCTTTTAGAGCACGGTGGTGGTTTTATTATATAGAAATAATTGATCTCTCATGCTTCACTTATATTATTTTGGGAGTCCTTTATAACAGCATGGTAATTTGCTTTTGATATAATAAAAACTTTCATATAAAGTGCTTTGAATACTATGAGAAGTTTGATACTTGATGATTGTTTTGAGATACGAAGATGGTAATATTAGAGTCATGCTAGTTGAGTAATTGTGAATTTGAGAAATACTTGTGTTGAAGTTTGCAAGTCCCGTAGCATGCACATATGGTAAACATTGTTTAACAAATTTGAAACATGAGGTGTTATTTGATTGTCTTCCTTATGAGTAGCGGTCGGGGACGAGCGATGGTCTTTTCCTATCAATCTATCCCCCTAGGAGCATGCGCGTAATACTTTGTTTTTGATGACTTGTAGATTTTTGCAATAAGTATGTGAGTTCTTTATGACTAATGTTGAGTCCATGGATTATACGCACTTTCACCTTTCCATCATTGCTAGCCTCTTCGGTACCGTGCATTGCCCTTTCTCACCTTGAGAGTTGGTGCAAACTTCGCTGGTGCATCCAAACCCCATGATATGATACGCTCTGTCACACATAAACCTCCTTATATCTTCCTCAAAACAGCCACCATACCTACCTATTATGGCATTTCCATAGCCATTCCAAGATATATTGCCATGCAACTTTCCACCGTTCCGTTCATCATGACACACATCATCATTGTCATATTGCCTTGCATGATCATGTAGTTGACATCGTATTTGTGGCAAGGCCACCATGCATAATTTATCATACATGTCACTCTTGATTCATTGCCCATCCCGGTACACCACCAGGGGCATTCATATAGAGTCATACTTTGTTCTAGTATCGAGTTGTAAATAAATAGAAGTGCGATGATCATCATTAATAGAGCATTGTCTCCCAAAAAAGGCCAAAAAGGCCAAATAAGAAAGAAAGGCCAAAAAAGAGAGGCCAAATAAAAAAAGGGGACAATGCTACTATCCTTTTTTCCACACTTGTGCTTCAAAGTAGCACCATGATCTTCATGATAGAGAGTCTCTTGTTTTGTCACTTTCATATAGTAGTGGGAAATTTTCATTATAGAACTTGGCTTGTATATTCCAACAATGGGCTTCCTCAAATGCCCTAGGTCTTCGTGAGCAAGCAAGTTGGATGCACACCCACTTAGTTTCTTTTGTTGAGCTTTCATACATTTATAGCTCTAGTGCATCCATTGCATGGCAATCCCTACTCCTTGCATTGACATCAATTGATGGGCATCTCCCTAGCCCATTGATTAGCCGCGTCGATGTGAGACTTTCTCCTTTTTTGTCTTCTCCACATAACCCCCGCCATCATATTCTATTCCACCCATAGTGCTATATCCATGGCTCACGCTCATGTATTGCGTGAAAGTTAAAAAAAATTGAGATTACTAAAGTGTGAAACAATTGCTTGGCTTGTCATCGGGGTTGTGCATGATGGGAGCATTCTTGTGTGACGAAAATGGAGCATGACTAAACTATATGATTTTGTAGGGATGAACTTTCTTTGGCCATGTTATTTTGAGAAGACATAATTTCTTAGTTAGTATGCTTGAAGTATTATTATTTTTATGTCAATATTAAACTTTTGTCTTGAATCTTATGGATCTGAATATTCTTGCCACAATAAAGAAAATTACATTGATAAATATGTTAGGTAGCATTCCACATCAAAAATTCTGTTTTTATCATTTACCTACTCGAGGACGATCAGGAATTAAGCTTGGGGATGCTGATACGTCTCCAACGTATCTATAATTTTTGATTGTTTCATGCTATTATATTATCAACCTTGGATGTTTTATATGCATTTATATGCTATTTTATATGATTTTTGGGACTAACCTATTAACCTAGAGCCCAGTGCCAGTTTCTGTTTTTTCCTTGTTTTAGAGTATCGCAGAAAAGGAAAATCAAACGGAGTCCAATTGACCTGAAACTTCACGGAACTTATTTTTGGACCAGAAGAAGCCCACGGAGTATCGGAGATGGACCAGGAGAGTCCCAGGCTGCCCACGAGGGCGGGGGGAGTGTGCCCACCCCCCTAGGAGCGCCCCTGCCTCGTGTACAGCCCGGAGATCCGCCGACATACTTCTTCCTCCTATATATACCCATATAACCTAAAAACTTCGAGGAACAGAATAGATCGGGAGTTCCGCGGCCAGAAGCCTCCGTAGCCACCGAAAACCAATCTAGACCCATTCCGGCACCCTGCCGAAAGGGGGGAATCCCTCTCCGGTGGCCATCTTCATCATCCCGGCGCTATCCATGATGAGGAGGGAGTAGTCCACCCTCAGGGCTGAGGGTATGTACCAGTAGCTATGTGTTTGATCTCTCTCTCTCGTGTTCTTGAGGTGGTACGATCTTGATGTATCGCGAGCTTTGCTATTATAGTTGGATCTTATGATGTTTCTCCCCCTCTACTCTCTTGTAATGGATTGAGTTTTCCCTTTGAAGTTATCTTATCGGATTGAGTCTTTAAGGATTTGAGAACACTTGATGTATGTCTTGCCGTGCTTATCTGTGGTGACAATGGGATATCATGTGATCCACTTGATGTATGTTTTGGTGATCAACTTGCGGGTTTCTCCCATGAACCTATGCATAGGGGTTGGCACACGTTTTCGTCTTGACTCTCTGGTAGAGACTTTGGGGCACTCTTTGAAGTACTTTGTGTTGGTTGAATAGATGAATCTAAGATTGTGTGATGCATATCGTATAATCATACCCACGGATACTTGAGGTGACATTGGAGTATCTAGGTGACATTAGGGTTTTGGTTGATTTGTGTCTTAAGGTGTTATTCTAGTATGAACTCTATGATAGATTGAACGGAAAGAATAGCTTCATGTTATTTTACTACGGACTCTTGAATAGATTGATCAGAAAGGATAACTTTGAGGTGGTTTCATACCCTACAATAATCTCTTCGTTTGTTCTCCGCTATTAGTGACTTTGGAGTGACTCTCTGTTGCATGTTGAGGGATAGTTATGTGATCCAATTATGTTATTATTATTGAGAGAACTTGCACTAGTGAAAGTATGAACCCTAGGCCTTGTTTCAACACATTGCAATACCATTTGTGCTCACTTTTACCATTATTTACCTTGCTGTTTTTATATTTTCAGATTACAAAAATCTATATCTATCATCCATATTGCACTTGTATCACCATCTCTTCGCCGAACTAGTGCACCTATACAATTTACCATTGTATTGTGTGTGTTGGGGACACAAGAGACTCTTTGTTATTTGGTTGCAGGGTTGTTTGAGAGAGACCATCTTCATCCTACGCCTCCCATGGATTGATAAACCTTAGGTCATCCACTTAAGAGAAATTTGCTACTGTCCTACAAACCTCTGCACTTGGAGACCCAACAACGTCTATAAGAAGAAGTTTGTGTAGTAGACATCAAGGCGGCGAGTGGGTGGGGACCGAGGGCGCAGGTGACGAGGGGGCAGGCGACGCGGGATCGGGGCTGGGTAGCCGAGGAGAGGCGGCCAGTGAAGTCGAAGGCGACCGATAGAGGGCCTGCCTGTAGGACAGGGCGGAGCCGCCCGAAGAAGGGCTTGACTCCAACCAACGGACCTCACAGGAGCGTCCTATGGCCCCAAAGGTGGACGGCGGGGCTGAGGGCGCGGGTGACGAGGGGGCAGGCGATGCGGGCACGGGGCTGGTCAGCCGAGGAGAAGCGGTCGGCGAAGTCGAAGGCTTCATCTTGAGATGTTGTAAAAAGGAAAATGCAAAATTACCTTCTGGATAACTCGAGAACCATACATATGGAGGCTTAGGTCTAAAACATTCCCTCGATTAGATTAGCAATGAGATTCCTAAGAGAATCTCCAATAGGCGTCCAAAAATTGCTCCGTGCGCTAAAATTCAGATTTTTTTGGCGCTGGACAGCTCCAGCAGAAGCTGTAAAATAGCGCATACGCAAAAATGGTTAAGCACGCGCTGAAAAACGCTATTGCATGCTGCAAAATTGAGGCGCAGGATTGTGCGCGCTTCACAATTTATACTGCGTGTTTTTGACATCTAATAAGGTAATGTTGGGCCCGACGTGCTAAAAGTGCTACAATGACGCGCTAAAAGTGCTACAATGATGCGCTAAAACTATTTTAGGGCGTGAAACTTTTATGCACCTGTTGGAGGTGCTCTAATGTAGATCGGTGGTCCATGCTCAAGAAGTTGTTCAAAGAGATAAGTATAAGAGTTTATATCCAAGGGCATCACTAGGCATCAAACTACTAATTTTTCACTTTCTATCAGACTAGTCGTAGACCGTTCGATCAGAACCATGATAGACGTCCAATGCATTAGTTAGGCTGTGCGTGAATAGCTAAGAGGGTGATTGGATCCAAAAAACTTATTTTAGTCTGACTAAAAATAGTCTCTTGAAGAGGCTAAAGTTCCAAGCACCCCCGACTAAAGAGGGGCTAAAACTAGTCTTGAGACTAAACTGTTTTAGCCAGGGGTATCCCTATTAAAATGTGGATTAGTCATCTCTCTCCTCATTTAACTTCTCTTCTTTAACACAGGCAAGTTCTGGATTGGAGGGTTTGAAGAATAATAGATGCTCATTAACTTGATTTTAGTCTCTTTAATATTTAGATCCAAGCATGGGTGAGGCTAACAAGTTTTAGTCCCACTACTTTTAGTCATGAGACTAAAACGTATCAAGCACCCTCTAATTTGCCTCGTTAATTGGTTGCATGGTCATAACTATTCCCACGTCCATTGGACTATTCGCCGTTGAACTAATCTACATTTACATTTATACGTTTACACAACTATTAAACAATCAAATAAGAACTTATTTACGTGCACTCAGCAATTAGTTCCACAATCCCGCATGAACCAATCAGCACCACACGATTAGGCCCACAATTCTAAGTCTAACAGTCATCATTGATCTAATATCTCTATTGTGTGCATGTAGCAATTTCCTTTGGCTGACCGTGCTCCACCAACGGAGGAATATTCGAACTACCAAGCCCGCGTGCATCCTGTCCCGTATCCTGTTCATGTTGCGAAATTAAAGGCTAAAATTGAGGGCTTTGTTTTAGATAGGTGAGAGGATTAGTGCATGTACCTTCCAAAACACACGTCGCCCCGCATCCCACGCCCCGCGCCGGCATCCTCCATGCGTCTCATCGTAGAAGCAGGAGAAGTATCGCACCCGGCAGCGTTCGGCGGCCGAAGGGGGAGACGTGCCGCGCCCAGCCACCGCCGCAGCCCCAATCATGCCGCGTCCTGCCCCTTGTCCTCTCACCTGTCAGATGTTCGCGCGGCTGGGACACCACTCGACGACGCCGCCGGCGCAGGAATCCGTCTACCACAGAAGTTGCAAAACGGGGTCACCAGCCACCATCACGCCTCCCTCTGTTAGCAGGGAGAGAGAGGATTTGTGGAATTGTTCTTTGTATTGCTTGAGCCTCGTGGGCACATATATAGGAGTACAATGATCAATTTGGAGTACAAGACAAGTCAGAACAAATCCTAGTCTATCTCGTCTTTCCTAATAATCACGATACTCAACATCCCCCGCAGTCACAATGGTAGTGACACAGACGGTGAGACTGGAGAAGAATCCGAAGGCAAGCCGACGGACCCCCCCCCCACAGTCGTAACGGTCGATGCATCGCGGAGTCGTGGCTGGAGTAAAAACCGACGAGGTTGCTCAAGCAAGGCGGTAGCCCTTTTTGTCGTTGTCGAGGTAGCCGAGAGCGTGGGTGGTGGAGTCGTGGTCGAGGTAGCCATGAAGAATGTCATGGTCGATGTTGAGTCGGGGTGGCCGGTGTCGAGGAAGTCGCCATGGAGCCGCAGGCGCAAGGGGGCGCCGATTTAGCATGGGCGTAGTGGTGTCGAAGTAGTGGTGCACCAGAAAGGAGATGTCATTGATGACGCGTCGCGGCTGGTTTGCCAAGCCCGGGGACACATCGTAGACAAAAGCATGCACTGGTGTTGCTAGCACCGGGCATGCGTAGACTGGGACCTGCACGAGATGTACGCCATGTCGAAGAAGTCGGAGAGGCCATCAGAGAAGAACTCGACGATGATTGCGGCATCCATCGGCGCGGGGCCGATGTCACCAGCGTGGTCGGAGTAGATGAAGTGGTCGGGGTAGATGACGGCGATGCTGGCGACGAGCTGGTGCTAGACGAATACGAAGGGAGGTGGACGGGCATCGACGTCGGCTACGGGGGTAGCAGCGGCGGCGGCCGAAGAAGAACGGCGGCGGCGGTGGCTAAGTTAGGAGCGCGACGGCGGTGCTCGAAGTAGGCGAGGAGAACCCAACAGCGTGACAACGACCGGCGCGAACGATGGTGTTCCCGCGCCAAGGGAGGCGGCGCGGCGCATACCACGAGAAGTCGACGCGCAGGGACGGCGGTGGACCGCGGGCCGCGGCGCTACGACCCGAAGGGGCGACGCAACGGCGGTGGGCAGGTCAGGGCGATGGTGGAAGACCTCGGGGCAGTCGTAGGGACCGCGAGCCGCAGCACTACGGCCCGAAGGGGCAGTGCAGCGGCGGAGCGCGTGTTGGTGCAAACCGCGGGGACGGCGACGTGGACCGCGTGCCACGCTCGCTATGGCCCGACGGGGCGACGCAGCGGCGATGCGAGGGTCAGAGCTGCCACAGGGACGACCTGAAGCGGACGGCCTCGGGGCGGCGGTGGGCCGCGGGCCACAGCACTACGGCCCAAAGGGGCGATGCAGCGGTGACGCGGGTCGGTGCAGCCGGGAGAAGAACCACGGGGCGGCGGCGCTGCGGCCCGACAGGGCGACGCAGCGGCAGCCCGTTGCTCGATCGGTGGAGGGGCGCGCTGAACTCGGGGATTATCTTCACGGGACCTGCAGAGGCGTGCTTAACTGACGAGCCAGGTCGGTCGCGCGGCGTAGATGAGGCGGATCGCGGCGGCGAGCGGGTGATCAAGCCGGTCGCGCGCGAGCTCAGGGACGCCGCTCGGTGGAGGCGGGGTAGCGACGGAGTCCGAGATGAAGCAAGCGATGGCAGGCGGCAGGGCGGCTATGATTGGCTGCCGCATGGCGCGAGGCCGCCGGGTCGGGGTGATGCAGGAGTCCCGGTCGGAGCAGGGCGGTGACGGTCGGCGTAGATCGACGGACGGGTCGGCGGGCGAACGGCGACGGTGAAGGGCCGCCGCATGACGCGTGGCCGCCAGGTCGGGGAGATCGATGGGCAGACGCGCGAACGACGCGCGAGGCCACCGGGTCGGGGCAACCGGTGGGCAGACGCGCCGACGACGCCCGAGGCCACCAGGTCGATGAAGAAGCCGGCAAATCGCGTCGGTGTTGAAGTAGAGGCGTACGGGGTCGACGGCGGTGGTGGGCGACACAAACCGATCAAGATTAGATCGGAAAATCAAAAAGAAAAACGTCAATCAAAATGACCGGCAAGAGAGCGAAAACCCGGAGCAAGGGCTCGGGAAAAAGATTCTCTAGGACAGCCGGCCAACACGGCCGGCGGACGAACGTTAGGTATGGGCGGCGCGGCCCCCGACGACGGTCATGGAGGCCGACCGTCCTGGGGGCGGCGCGCAAGTGCGGAAGCGGCGGCGGTTAGGGTTTAGGTTCAACTTGCGGTCTCTAATTCATAATATTCCAAAATATTACGGTACAGATAGATACACATTAATAGATAATAGAAAAAGTTCGGTTTTTTTTATATTGAATTTGTTAAAACAGAAAAATATAATATATAGTCAAAAAAGTAGATACCATATTAAAAGGGAGAAAGAGGATTTTTGGAATTGTTCATTGTATTGCTTAAGCTTCATAGGTATATATATATATAGAAATAAATGATCTATTTAAAATACAAGACAGGTCAGAATAAATCCTACTCTATCTCATCTTTTCTAATAATCACGATACTCCACCCTGCCCGCCATTCTCACGCGCACCTTCATCGCGTCGCTGTCGAGGCCGGATCTGATGTTGCCCCCTCTACGTCATCTGAATCCTGCAAGGTTGACCACTTGAGCTTTCTTTCACAGCTCACTGCCAAATGGACGCTGTTAATTTATCTTGCATTTCTGCCTCCTTGGCATTATCGTTTGTATTTACAGCATAAACATGATTTAGATGCTCAGGTACAGGTTGCATTCTTGGGTGAGCTGTAGATTTTGTTTCAGTGCGAGACAGTTTTTTTCTTTCATTTTTATTTTGCTCCTCATTCCGTCTAGCTAGCATAGGATTACACCACCGATCATGCTTATCAGGATTTGCTGCACAACATGGTGCCCGCACATGCCTGCATATTTGTTGGAATTTGTGTCAAAAACTGATATATTATAAGGCATACTCCCTACTAACATGCTACTTGGTAATCACAGGATATATACCTATTCTCCATTCCTTTTTTGCTTCAGTTCTAGAAGAATAATCTTTTACCTTCTGTTACAATTTTTAAGTGAGGAATTGTTCTCCCAAAGTTGAGTGATATACGTAAATATAGGATGTGGAATTACCTCACATGCACACGCACACGCGTGCCCGCACACACAGATCAAGTAGCATATTGGTTTAGATAAATGATAGGTTTCCAACGTGTCGGAAACGAGTATGGAGTTGAGTTCTAATTTTTATTACCACTGATCGCAATGGCGCAAGATGTTCCTTTGATAATTTTATGTGGGTACGAGTTTCTTTTGAAAGTGCATCTGGCTAAATGTTGATCTTCAATGTTATTTCATGGTAACCTTTGTTCTAAGGAAAATATGCTTATTAGTACTCTTGATTATTTATGTAATTTTTGCAGGCTTTCTCTCAGCTTTGTTCTCAGCAGTGGGCTTTGCTGATGGTTTTGTCCAAAATAAGGTATTTCAACGGAAATCATATGGCATGCATGGATTAAATCTTGAACTTTGCTACTAAATATTTGTACTAAACATGGTGTAAGTCGCTTGTCATAATCCTAGCTCTCATTGGTTGATTTTCATGATGGTGCGTACATTTTACTGAGGTTATCCTCTAAAAACGATTTTTATATCTGTGGTCTTTTTAGTAATGGGCACTGTAACTTAAAAATGGTGTGTATTTCTAGACTCGCATGTATAGTATTTTGATGTAAACATGCATGCTTCTGTGGTATACTATGGTGGACTATCATGCTTGATGACAAGAGATATGCTGTTTTTTTTATAGAAAAAGGGACATCCCCGGCATCTGCATCAGAATGATGCATACGGTCACCTTTATTAGTAAGCAAAAAGGTTCAACAATAGTCTTAAAGTCTGAAACAAAAAGCTGCTCACAAAGAGCTAAGGAACAAAAATAAAAGCCACAGCCGGCTGGCAAAAGAGAGATAGGGAAACTAATTGCCTATCATATTACATGACCGTCATCCAAACCGCACTACTAGGAAAAGGGCTATAGATAGGATTGATACTAATGACGCACCATGAAAGCAGTGCGCCACTACTATATACTAATGGCGCACCGGTTGGTGATGCGCCATTAGTGTGGAAGACACTAATGGCGCACCAGAAACAGGGTGCGCCACTAGTATTATTTTTTTTCCATTTTTCCATACAAACTAATGGCGCATCAGGTCGAAGTGCGCCACTAACTAGTAATGGCGCACCAGGCAGACAGTGCGCCATTACTGTAAAAAAGATTATTCTTTTTTTTGCAAAACTACTAATGGCGCACTGTTTCACAGTGCGTCATTACTAGTTTAAACTAGTAATGGCGCACTATTACCCGGTGCGCCATTAGTATATATATATATATATATATATTTTTACTTTTTTGTAAAACTACTAATGGCGCATCACCTGTAGGTGCGCCATTAGTAACCTGGGACCCCAACAAAATATTTTGGACAGCCCCACACCTACCCACTCACTTTCCCCACTTCATTCCCTCCACCTCCTTCTCCAAGCTTTCGGCTGCCTCCTCCTCCTCACCTCATTTTCACCATAGATTCATCAAAATTAAGTGGTGAAATTACCTTTTTTTCGATAGGTAAGTAAGGGGAAAGCTATCTTCATGATGTAGATCTACTTTTTTTCTCCCTAGCTCGCTCCAACAACGTGCACATGCACTTTTTGTGGCCTAGCTAGATCTATGTATGTTTGTGGTGTTGCATGTGTTTGTGGTGTTGCATATATGTTTGTGTTTGAAGGTACCGGTATTTGAAATGCGATAGTTGCCAATATTTTTCCGGAATGTTTTGATTCATTTCCGTTTCGGCGAGAATTTTGGCACTATGCATTCTTTTTGGTCCTATTTTTAGGGAAGGTCATGCCAAATTTTTTCTTGGTTCTAAAATATCGTTTTGCTCTACCCCGCAGGCGACCATGGTCCGCACGATGACTGAAGGCATCGTGAATAGGTTTTTGAGCTGCGCGAAGGCCGAGATGCTTCAAAAGAACGAGACGGAGATAAGATGTCCGTGTCGAAGATGCAAGCTGAAGAGCCTTATTGCGGACCCGGATTCCGGGCAGGTGCGGGACCACCTGCTCTTGCGTGGTTTCATGGATGGCTATCGGTGGCAAGGTGATGAAGATGACTATGAAGTCGTCCATGGGGGCCGGGCAAGAAATGAGGAAGGGCAACAAGACAAGTACCACCGCGGCGAGGGCGGGCGAGAAGACGAAGAATCTCCAGGACATGATCACGACGGTGATGCTGTACACAGTCATCATGTAGAAGATGTCGTACATGATGATGAGGAAGATCAAGACGAAGGGCATGATCATGAAGATGAAGATGCCGGAGCAGACGACGATGGAGGCTGGGTGCAGGACCCTCATATTCAAGAGCTGCTTCTCAAGCAGACGGATAACGCAAGAGCTGCCGCCCGAGAGAAAGCCAAGCTGGATCAACTGGAGATAGACGCGGTTACTCCATTGTATGAAGGATGCAGGCCCGAGGATACCCGCCTGAAAGTAACGCTCATGGCTCTGGAGATGAAGGTAAAACACAAAATGACCGACGCATGCTTCGACGAGAACATGTCATTCTGGCACGAACGTCTTCCCAAGGGGAACAAGTGCCCGACCAGTTTCGAGGAGGCGAAGAAAATCGTGTGTCCTCTGGATTTACCGCACGTGAAATACCATGTGTGCATGAACAATTGTATCATTTATCGGGACGAGCACGCGGAGTCTACCATATGTCCGGTGTGCGGCGTCACTCGATACAAGAAGAGGAAGAAAGCTCCTCGAAAATCGGTGTGGTACTTTCCGATCACTCCTCGTCTGCAGCGGTATTTCGCGGACCCTAAGGTAGCAAAGCTCCTGCGTTGGCACGCGGATAGGGAGGAGAAGAAGCGGGAAGATGACGGAAATGATCCGGAGATAAATAAAAAAGACAAGATGCTGAGTCACCCTAAGGATGCGAGCCAGTGGCAAGCGTTGAACTTCGAATACCCAGAATTTGGGAAGGATCCAAGGAACATCGTGCTGGGCGCGAGCACCGATGGAGTCAATCCGTTTGGCAGCCAGAGAAGCACACATAGCACCTGGCCTGTGTTTGTGTGGATGTACAACCTTCCCCCCTGGTTGTGCATGAAGAGGAAGTACATTCACATGAGTATGCTAATTGAAGGGCCGAAACAACCAGGGAACGACATCAATCTGTATCTGGGGCTGCTGAAGGAGGAGCTAGACACGCTGTGGAAAACGCCAGCCAATACGTGGGACGCCGCAGAGAAAGAATATTTCCCTATGAGAGCCGCACTGCTCACGACGGTGCACGACTATCTCGGTTACGGATATCTCGCGGGGCAGGTAGTCCACGGATTTTCTGGATGCGTAAGGTGCATGGATGACACAACGTATCGCCAGCTAGATAGAGATCCCGGGTCTTCGAAAACCGTGTTCATGGGACATCGAAGGTGGCTTCGCGACGATGACCCGTGGAGGAAACGCAAGGATCTGTTCGATGGTGAAACCGAACCCCGAAAACGCCCGTGTACGAGGAGCGGCGAGGAAATAGACGAGCTGTTGAAAAATTGGAAAGACTGCCCACTGCCGGGAAAGAAGCAAAAGGCGCCAGAGCCGGGAAAGAAGCGAAAGGCGCCAGAGCCGCTGCTGAAGGTATGGAAAACGAGGTCTGTTTTCTGGGACTTGCCGTACTGGAAGATCCACCGTGTGCCTCACAGCCTTGATGTCATGCATATCACGAAGAACGTGTGCGAGAGTCTGCTTGGTACCCTGCTCAACATGCCAGAGAGGACCAAAGATGGGCCGAAAGCAAGGGCAGACTTGAAATCAATGGGCATCAGGCAGGAGCTTCACGCTAATGATGATGATGATGATGATGAGGCGAAGCAGGACACAGAAAGTCGTCGCAAAGGCAAAAAGGCCAAGAAGACCGGAAATGACTACCCTCCCGCGTGCTTCACTCTAAGTCAGGAGGAGATCGAGCAGTTTTTCACCTGCCTCCTAGGAGTAAAACTTCCTTACGGTTACGCGGGGAAGATAAGCAGATACCTAGACCCAGCGAAGCAGAAGTTCAGCGGGATGAAGTCTCACGACTGTCACGTGCTGATGACGCAGATACTTCCAGTTGCAATCCGTGGGATCATGGACGCGCACGTCCGTGAAACGCTATTTGGCCTATGCAACTTTTTCGACGTCATCTCTCGGAAGTCGATTGGCGTGAGGCAACTCAGAAGGCTACAGGAAGAGATCGTGGTGATACTATGCGAGCTTGAGATGTACTTCCCGCCCGCATTCTTCGACGTTATGGTGCATCTGCTGGTCCATATCGTGGAGGATATCATCCAACTCGGGCCGACGTTCCTGCACAGCATGATGCCGTTCGAAAGGATGAATGGTGTCATCAAAGGATACGTTCGCAACATGTCACGTCCAGAGGGAAGTATAGCCAGGGGCTTTCTGACCGAAGAGTGCATCTCCTACTGCACGAATTATCTAGGCATCGAGAACCCCGTTGGTCTGCCCGTCAACAGGCACCTCGGCAGGCTCGCTGGATGGGGTCACCGTGAGGGTCGCCGCGAAATGCATGTCGACTTCGAGGGTCGACTCGCCGACTTTGAAAGAGCAAACCTAGTCGCGCTACAACACATAGACGTGGTCGATCCTTGGGTGGTAGAGCACAAAACCTTTATTGAGAAGACGTACAATGACCGAGGCCAACAGAGGACGGACGGAGATATACTCAAAGAGCACAACTCATGTTTCACGCGTTGGTTCAAGCAGAAGCTTCTGTCGTACCCTTTACATGAGGATTCTTCCGCGGAAGAACAACTCATATTCGCCTTGTCACAGGGCGCCGAGCACAACCTGATGACCTATGAGGCGTACGATATCAACGGCTACACATTCTACACCGAGGACAAGGACATGAAGAGCGATGGTTATCAGAACTCCGGGGTAACGATGGAATCCTACACCGGTAACGACAAGGACAGATACTACGGAAGGATCGAGGAGATCTGGGAGCTGAGCTACGCTGGAGAGAAGGTCCCGATGTTCCGTGTCAGATGGGCCAAGAGCGTCCTAAAAGAAGACCGGTATTTCACCACCATGGTTATACCCGAAGCCAAATCCAAGACCGCGGGCGCAAACGTCACCGCGAAAAATGAGCCATGGGTACTGGCTTCCCAAGTGGACCAATGCTTCTTCATTACCGACCCGTCAAAGCCCAGTCGTGTTGTCGTGAGGAGAGGCAAAAGGAAGATCATCGGAATGGATGGAGTAGCCAATGAGCAAGACTTCGACAAGTACGGCGACCCGAAGATCGAACATGACGACGACGATGAAGTAGCAGCACACACCACAAGAAGAAGCAGGACCACCCTACCTAAAGGACGTCCGTTCCACAGAAGAACTCCATTTGCGAAAAAGAAGGGCAAGAAGATTGTGAACAGATAGCTAGCTAAGATCGATTGTATTTAAATCGTAGTCTTCATTTCTCGATTGTATTTCATGGGCACTTTTTGATATCATGAATATTTTTAAATTTCATGGGCACTTTTTGAATTCATGAGGACACTTGATCTCGATCCCCCTCCATCTCGATCTCGATTCCCCCTCCATCTCGATCTCGATCCCCCTCCATCTCGATCCCACCCGCACCCTCCCCCGCTAGCTCCACCGCCGCCGACGACCCACCGCAACCCTCCCCCGCTCCACCGCCGCCGACGAGCACCCGGCCCCCCGCACCCTCCCCCGCTCCACCGCCGCCAACGGGCACCCCCGCACCCTCCCCCGCTCCACCGCCGCCGATGATATTTTCAAGTAACAAATTTGAACATATTTAAAAAAAATTATTACTGTTTTTATAAAAAATATTACTGTTATGATTTAAACAAGTTTGAACATATTTAAACACAAATAAATATAAAAAACAGCATTTAAAATGCATAAAAAATATTGGGGAGCCTAGGAATCAAACCAAGGACCTCCTGGTGTGTGTGATGTGTACTGACCAGTCAAGCTAGTGGGTGGGTTCTGTTGTAGATAGGGTTAGGTTGTAGATATGGCTAGTGGGCTAGATTAAAACAAAATTCTAATGACGCACCGAGGGGTGGTGCGCCATTAGAATAGTCGTACTTATGGCGCACGAGGGGGTGGTGCGCCATTAGAATAGTCGTACTTATGGCGCACGAGGGGGTGGTGCGCCATTAGAAAGCTTCCCCCCACACTAAATCCCCAATCTCTCTAATCTCTCCCCTGCCTCATCGATCTCACCCGCTGCCCCCCGTGTTCGCCGCCCCCCTCGCTGCCCCCCTCGCCTCCTTCGCCGTCCCCGAGCAGCGTGGCCAGTCCGGACCAGGGAGGAGTGCCCCGACGGGCTGGGAAGCTGCTGCTGCCAAGTGACTCTCGAGGAGGACCGCCGCCACAGATTGAGGAGGACCGCCACCATAGATCGAGGACCGCCGCACCGACCAACCTCCTTGCTCACGCCACCCGAACTCGCCCGCCTCTCCCCGACGCCAGCGTGCTAGCCAGCAGGTGAGTGAGGCGACCCTACCCCAATCCCATCTCCTAGTTGCCGCGGCCTCGCCTGGCACTCCGAGCAATCCGTAAGCGCCGCCCGCCCCAACACTCCCCCCTCCCTCCTTCTTCCCCAGCCCACCCTGCTGCGTATTCATGCCGAATCCATCCCCTGCTCCTCCGGGCCTGCAAAATCAGAGCAGATTTATACTGGTCCTGTGTTGATTGAATGCCATGGCTGCGCTCTGACGCGATGCGTAGGTGGGTGGGCTGGCGCGTGAGAGGGCGGATGCGGCCGTGTGATTAGTTGTCGTGTTGATGCGCAGGTGCCAGGGCATGATCGGTACAGCGCGTAGCTGGGGGCAGGGTGCAATCCATGGATCTCTATGTGTGTTCTTCCATGTTTATAGTGGGGAAAACCTGAGACCTAGCCATGTCATTTTGGACTAAGTTAGGGCTCCCTGTGGCTGTTGGTGTTACCTGCAGTGGTGGAGGATCTTGTATTCACAATGTTGGTTCAGTACTCTGTATTATGCTGTCGAAGCCGGAGTCTGTGTTTTTCTAGAACAAAAACATGTGAGGCATGCCTGCTATTTACTTGAGCAACAAATGGGAACTGAGTTTGCTTTTGGACAGCCCTTTGATGTCTAGTGCAGTGAGTATCCTTGTTATAGTTAGAATTTAGTATAGCATGGCTACAGATTGCCTTGGTTTTTGGGTAAACTGAGAATTTGATGCATTTTTGTTGAGATGCTAGTCAGTTCTTGGGGATTACATGCCTGCATTTATGTGGGGCATATGGCCATAAAGTAACTATTCCATCAAATTGTGAGCTTAATATATTTTAATTGAGCTGGTCAGTATTATCACACTATTCATAACCGTCAATGCGACTCAATGATCAGGTGTGCAATAAACGTATATTTTGTCTTTTAGGTGAGGTATAGAATGAAGGATGAGTAGGAAACCTATTGGCTCTTCTTGATGTATCTGGCCACAAAGAAAAATGGAAACCTATACTTGTGACACTATGTGGTTGTACATAAATCTGGTTTGCTTCATTAAATAAAACATTATTGGCAAGTGCAGTCTTGTTACTCCTAGGTATCTACAAATGAGTAGATGAATATTTGTTACTCCAAGAATGTGAACACTTGGTCCATATTCATTTGCAGTGAACATACATTTTCACTGTTCTTATATTATTTGCTTGATGTCAGATTATGCTATGAGGATATTAGTCTAAGCCCAGTCTTGGATGCATTGTTTTATCCTGCGGTGGTTAAACTGGTTCTGAAAATTATCTAGTTTGACCTGTACTTGTCCAGCTATCATAATCTATTCTTTGACCATGGCAGTAGCTGGCATTTTGTTATGATAATTTCAGTATATATCTTACTGTCCTTTGCTGATCTCGTTGTATTTTCAATTCACAGGCAACTCTCCGACGAAGTCTCCTCCAGGTAATATATGTCTCATGCTTTCTAAAGAGTACTAGTATACTGACTAAACTATCCACTTGCTATGCTTAGCTGCTCTGTTGTCTGAATCGTGACACTTTGCCAGCTGAAACTTGCCTATCACACTGTCGCTGCATTGCTCAACTAAAAACACAAATATTTGTAGTTTTTGCCTGTCATAATGCAACTAAGCATACTAGTCTCAACTAAGCATACTAGTTTTTTGTAGTGAGACAGTAAGATAGTGAGACAGTAAGAAGGAAACTTCCCAGATTATGTAGAAAGAAAATACTTGGTTTGACAGCAAGTACCATGACATGAATCAAAAAACATATACGGTGGGAAAAATAAAATGGCAGAAACCTGGGAGGTTCTGGTTTGCTGTATCTCCACCAGTTTGGGTTGGTGAATGTGGATGATTTTTTTATCCTGTGAACTCATTGTACTGCTACAAGAATTTGGTATCATCATGGTGTAATTTTGTTAACATTCTGGTTTTGTTAGATAGTGGCTACACTAATCTAGAGTGATACAATTTTCCTTCCCATTTGGTATCATCATGTTCAGTGTATACAGTTATAACATCATGTGGGTTTTTTAAGTCTGTTTACAGCTCATGTGGGTTTTAACATCATGTGGGTTGGTGAATGTGGATGATTTTTTTATCCTGTGAACTTGAATGTTGCAATGCTGTTTTCTTCAGAGGCTACTGTCAAAAACTTGAGCTACTGTCTTGCAAAGATGATGATCATCTTGCTAGTTTGCTGGGTTTTGTCTCCGACCATTGTGTCGTGATGAATTTGCAGGTACCCCGAGTTGCCCTTGAGTTTGCCGGAATGTCGATTAACTTCCGTTCCGGCAAATTCGGGTACTCCATATGTCCTATTTTCAGCAAAGGTCATGCTAAAATTTTCCGTGAATTTTAGCATGACTTTGCTAAAAATAGGACATATGGGGTACTTGCGACTAATGCATGGGCCGGGGTATCTTAGTACTTAGTTAAGTAGGATCAACTGCCCTGCCATTCTTGCTGCATTAAACCATAGGTGGCAATAGAGCCAAGTTATTAGGCCCAACTTAGAATTCTCCTTAGCATCGATAAACCCTAGATGATAAACCCAACATAGGTGGCAATAGAGCCAAGTGATTAGTGCCAAGTGATTAGGCCCAACCTAGGGTGCCTCGGCATCGATAAACCCTAAATGATGAAAACTTAACTTGGCTGCCCCGGATGCCTCGGTGTCGATGAGAACCTAAATGATGTACGCTTAGGCTTTTAGGGTGCCTCGGCGTCGACAAACCCTAAATGATGAAAGCTTAGGCTTTTAGGGTGCCTCGGTGTCGACAAACCCTAAATGATGAGACCATGATCTTGTTCCTTGACAATAACCAACTTTTTGACCAAACTTTTTTCCTATTTAGAGCAAAACATGGCCCATAACAATGAGGCCGGTGGTTCCGGCATCAAGCAATTCTGGGAGCTGTCCCAGGAGATGGAGGAACAACCTCACCGCTATGAGGACGCCGCGGAAGACACCGATCCTGATTACACAACCCCTAGTGGCGACCACTGATGGTGCCCCCGAGGATGCCACCACTGATGATGGCGGCGCACACACAGATGGCAGCCAACCGAAGAAGCAAAGGAAGGACCGGCGCCTGAATGCGCTCCACACCCTCAAGGAGGAATTCACTCAAGTGGACTCCGACGGGAATCCAACGAAGCCCAAACATATAGTCAAGGGGTACTCGGTTCAGCTCGGGTGCATTCTCCGGAGCACCATCTCGATCAACACCGAGAACCTTAGGCATAAGGACCGAGGGAATTTGCGCAACCTCCTCTTCACGAAGCTGCACGAACGATACAAGTTCCCCATCGAATTTGAAAACACACGCCTCTCAGGGAATAAAGTGAACAGTGCCGCCCTCATAAAGAAGAGAATGATTGATAAAGGTGATAGTTGTGAGAATCAAGGCGAAATATCCTTTGATGAGCGAAGATGAGTACAAGGAGTTCAAGATCAAGTGCGAGAGCAGTGCAACCTCCGAATCAAGTCAGTGGGGGAAAAAATGCGGGAGTTGAACTTAGGGGAACACAAACTCGGTCCCGGCGGTTACAGAGTGGCGGAGCCTATATGGGACAAGGAGGACGCGGAGCGTGCCGAGCAAGGCCTACTGCCCCGCTTCGAGAAATACAGCGGTGACAAACAGACTAGGAACTACGTCCGGGCCCGGTACAAGGAGGACCCGATAACAAAGGAGCTTACCATGGATCCGAAGACCAGGGCGCTTGAGCTTCTTCTGGTAAGGAATACACCCTCGCGTAATTAGCTCCATATGGTTGGACTCTAATTAATCCCCAATATTTCTAAATGGTTCACGTTCCTTTCGCAGGACACTGAAAGCAGTAGCGCGGGGTCGTCTAAGAGCTCCCCTTTCGACACCCCTTTAAATAGGGCGTTGAACGTAATGAAAAACAAGGATAAGCTCACTAAGCTGACGTCAGCTAGTCGTGTAGCCAGCAAAGGCTTGTCCACAAAATGGGGGTCATACTATACCGCTGGTGTGCGGAAGGAGAAAAAGACCAGCTCGGAAAGCTAGACGCGCGAGGTTGAAGAACTCAAGGCACAAGTGGCGCGGATTCCGGAGCTTGTCCAAGAGCAAGTGCAACAACAACTTGGAACGACGCTCAACGCCATTGCGGGCGGCCAACAGGGGCCTCCCCCGGTTCCCAGCTTCACGGCCAGCAACTCGCACAGCGCGCAGGCGGCGCCATTGGTGTCTCCGGCGGAGGCGGTATTCGTGTCTCCGGCGCCGGCACGGGCATTGGAGCTTAATGCACCTGGGTGTACGCCGGCCGGCACCTCGCCAACAAGCGCCCCCTCCGTCAGTTGCACGCCCGCCGTTGGTGGTGCCTCGACATTAGCCGAGCTCGACGGCATCACGGTAACTAAGCCTCTCGGCCGATGACTTCATCTCCTTGCCTTTGACTGGGCATCCCTGACGCCCTGTACATGTTTTCGCAGGGCACCGCCGACGTTCCTTGCACTCTTCTGCACTTCGTGGGCGCCGAGTTGGTCGATGTCGCCAAGGGCAGAATCGTTCAACCGGGCAACCCCATGTTCCACGGTAATCCGATGCCACCCACAATGTATAGGGTTGAAGTGGTTCGGGTGCTGCCAGGCTGCGACGAGCTGTTACCTCCGATTCGACCCGCTGGGGCCGACGAAGAAGATGAGATGACCCTCAGCGCCTGCGTAAACTGGCCCCTGCTTTGGCCGAAGAGCCAGATTCGTTTGGGGGCGGGGGACACCACCCCACAGACAAGACCGCCAGTCGTGCCGGCGCCAAGCCATGGCAAGAACGCCGCAACGCTACCGGACCTGCCGGACATCCCTATGGCACAGGATCCGGACAGCCCTATGGCACAGGATCCGGACGGCGACGACAACGACGACGGTACATTTACCAACGTTGATAAGTACTTTGCCGAACATGGGTACGCTGACGAGTTCTGCGGGCCTCTTTCTCAAGAACCCAACCAAGACCACCGCGATCTAGCTGGTACGGCGGAGAATTCCAATTGCAACAGGCGTCGTCTGGCGTTCAGTTCTCAGGACACGCCTCCAGCTCCCGCCTTCACCGAGCCTCAGATAGCTGAGGTGCGAAATATTATCAGCCCCAACACGCTCAAGAAGGCGGTCTGTGAGCAGAACTCGGTCCCATTACAGGAGATCAAGAAGAAGGGACGGAAACGAAAGACTAACAAGGGCGCCGGTGCGAGCCAGCCGGCACCGAGTTCGATCCGTGCTCAGGACGGGCCACCTTCACCTAAGGATATCTCGAGGAGGGTGCATGTGGCGGGTAGGGCGATGCTACCGCCAAATATGCTGAATGCTGCAACCGGTGCTATGCGGAGTCTGCACGACAGTGTTCTTTCTTTGGAGAAGCGGCGTCTCAGAGAGAAGGATGTGGCATACCCGGTTTTCGTGGCCAAGGTGCCAGAGGGCAAGGGCTTTGTGGATGGCGACATCGGGGGTACGATCGTCCTGCGGTTTGATGACATCTTTGCTATGTTTAACCTTCATCCGCTGCACTACACCTTCGTTCGGCTGTTTTCGCTGAGTATGGAGATGCGGATCATTAGAGACAAGACCCCGGACATCGTGATAGTCGACCCCTTCTACATGCGTGCCAAGCACTTGAGCAGCGCTGGGGACCGCCAAGTTGCGAGTTCACACCTCGAAGGCGTCATTCTGGCAAACCCAGATAAGGATAACTTCCTTGTGGCTTACTTTCCCGAGTAAGTCATCCCTTAACCGCCCCGTAACATATGATTTCTTAGATTTCGATCGTTCTTTTTTTTCTAACATTCCGTGTTCTGTGCAGTGACACACATTGCACACTCATCCTCTTAAGCCCGAAATATTCCATGGCCACATATTTCGACCCGAACCGTAACTCCAACATAGACTACACAAATGTCAAGAAAGTTCTTGATGATGTTCTCCCCGGCTACACCAAATCTGGAGGCACCTTCACCAGGGCAGTTCGTAAGTACGGCAAGCACATGTTCTCACACAATACGAAGTTCTGCTGCGTCAAGCAGCCGCCTGGCGGTCAGAAGGATGCCTACTACGCCCTCCATCACATGCGGGCGATCGTAAGGGACCATCATCAACTTCTGCTACCAGATAATCTCAAAGATTGGGCCGCGAGCTTGTCGGCAGTCCAGGACGCGGACCTCAGACAAGAATTCTTTCGCATCCAGTCGGAGTTTGCGGACATCATCCATCAAGATGTCCTTCATACCTCGGGGCAGTTCTTCCTCAGATATCAACCGTCCAACAGTGAGATAGATGAAACGCTACAAATGCAGGGTGACAACGACCGCGATTTCATGACCATCACGACAGACGGCGGCTTCATCCACGTTCCTGTCCGATGAGTCGAGTCGAAAGTAGTGATGTGTAGTTCTGAAACATTGATTGGCTCATGTTGTAATTATACTTTAATGAATTCGTATGTCTCTTTGGTTTGGACAGTCGTTCAACTTAGATGTAATCGATGCTATTTATTAGTAGGACCATGAATCGTGCTATTAATGTCTTGCTTTTCTCTTCCGATCCTTTTGTTGCATACTTACATATTGCTTATGTATTGTCTGTTGTTTGGCTTGTGCATAGAGATGCCGTCGTATGTCGTGTACAAGGGTAAGGTTCCCGGAGTCTACGACGACTGGGAGGAGTGTCGGAGACAGGTTCACCGTTTCAGCGGTAACAGTTACAAAGGGTACACCACTAGGGCGGAGGCCGAATGTAGATACGCCCGCTATCTAGCGGGAGAGAGGAGGGAGCGTTGGAGGAACCGGATGAAGACCAGTTTGATCGCGATGATGCTCATCGTGATGACCACAGCTCTCTTCTATGTGATGGTAGTTTAGATGATCGATATCGACTTGTAATGTGAAGGCAAACTCGATACTCGCGGTCTTGAGACTTGTAATGTTTTATCTTTGTTCGGTCTTTTGAATTCGGAGACTAATATGATGAATTGTATTCGGAGACTAATCTTCTATTGTATTCGATGAATCTGATGTTGCTGTGTGCTGCTGTCTATATTCTGTCCAATAATATATTTTGTAACCTGTGCAAAAATCAGAAAAGCAAAAAAAAAATAAAACCTAATATTCATACTAATGGCGCACCACACAAGACACTAATGGCGCACTGTGATCATCACACTAATGGCGCATTAACTGCTGGTGCGCCATTAGAATGCCAAAGCACATGGGTACATATGGCCCCCTGGAAGGCATTCTAATGGCGCACTGCAGGCTATACTAATGGCGCACTACATGGTGCGCCATTAGAACACCAGATACTAATCGCGCACCGGTGGTGCGCCATTAGAATTTAATTCTAATGGCGTGATGCCAGTGGCGCACCGGTAGTGCGCCATTAGAAGGCAAATTCCGTGCACCACTAGCATGCCTTTTCCTAGTAGTGCCGGCTGAAAATATCCCGTACGTACTACCATCTCCCAGCGGATAGATCCAGTAACTAAACGCTTCCTGGTCTTCGTCGGAGTGAGTAACGACTACATACGGATCAACGCAGTGGCTCGAAAGATAACCTGCAAAAAATGAGTATTTATTGTTCTGTTAAAGACCAAATCATTTTTGCAATTCTAGATAGCCCATAATAAAGCACATACTCCTACACGAATGTGTCTTTTTATTTGGGACTCAATCCCATCCAGCCACGTCCCAAATAACGTGTTAATATTATTTGCAGGAGTAATATTGAAGGCTGTGTTAACCAATTGCCAAAGAATCTTTGCCAAAGGACAATCGAGAAAGAGGTGTCCGATTGTTTCATCCGTGTCACAAAAGCTACATCGAGAGGATCCAATCCAGTTGCGCTTAATCAAGTTATCCTTGGTTAAAATGACTCGTTTGTGTACAAACCACATAAACACTTTAACTCTCAAGGGAACTTTGACATACCAAACATGTTTCGAGGTAGGAATAGAACTAGAATTAATGACATCCAAATACATGGATTTAACCGTGAATTCTCCATTCCTAGTAGGCTTCCAACACAACTGATTCGGACATTGAGAGAGTTGAACATTCATCAATCTTCTCACAAGATGGAGCCAAGCTTTCCAACGGTTACCGGCTAACGCTCTCCTGAAGCTGATATTTAGAGGCGTGGACTGACATACCGATTCAACGGTTGCATCTCTCCGTTGAACAATACTATAGAGAGAAGGATACTGAAGCGCGAGAGGCCTGTCCCCTAGCCAAGTATCCTCCCAGAATCTCGTAGAAGTACCGTTACCGACGACAAACTTGGACCGACTAAGAAAAACCGATTTAACTCTCATCAGTCCTTTCCAGAAAGGCGAATCCATCGGCCTCATTGTCACCTGGGATAAAGTTTTGGATTGGAGGTACTTATTACGCAGAATCTGTGCCCATGTGGCCTCGGTCTCTCGAGAAAGCTTATACAACCATTTGCTAAGAAGACATTTGTTCTTCACCTCTAGATTTTCGATACCTAGACCCCCTTGGTTCTTCGGTCAACAAATAATGTCCCACTTAGCTAGTCTATACTTCCTCTTTGGGTCATCACTTTGCCAGAAAAAACGGGATCGATAGAAATCAAGTCTTTTCCGAACTCTGACTGGTACCTCGAAAAAAGACAATAGAAACATGGGCATACTTGTGAGCATCGAATTAATGAGAATTAAACGGCCTCCATACGACATCAATTTGCCCTTCCAGTAGCCCAATTTCTTCTCAAATCGATCCTCAATGCACTTTCATTCTCTATTTGTTAGCTTATGATGATGAATGGGTATACCTAAATACGTGAAAGGTAAAGCCCCCAATTCACAACCGAACAATTGCTTATACACCTCTTGTTCCTCATTGGCTCTTCCAAAACAGAACAATTTGCTCTTGTGGAAATTGATTTTTCGTCCGGTCAATTTTTCAAATAAGCATAACAGCAGCTTCATGTTTCTTTCTTTTACCAAGTCATGCTCCATAAAGATGATTGTATCATCTGCGTACTGTAGGACAGATACACCTCCATCAACTAGATGAGGTACCAAACTACCTACTTGGCCAGCATCCTTAGCCCTCCCTATTAGAATCGTCAACATGTCGACTACAATGTTGAACAGAATAGGTGACATTGGATCTCCTTGTCTCAAGCCCTTATGTGTTTGGAAATAGCGACCTATATCATCATTCACTCTAATTCCAACACTTCCTTTTTGCGTGAAAGATTCCACCTGTTTTCTTCAGGCTGGATCAAAACCTTTCATCCTCAACGCTTGTTGGAGGAATGGCTATTTGACTGTGTCGTATGCTTTCTCGAAATCCACTTTGAAAACAACCCCATCTAGTTTTTTCGTATGGATTTCATGGAGCGTTTCATGCAGGACCACCACCCCTTCAAGGATGTTCCAGTCTGGCATGAAAGCAGTTTGTGACGGCTGCTATTTCCTAACAGTGTGTTTCAAAATAGATTGACATAGTAGCACATTATCTCGCCCTTCTCACTAATTCTATGGGCATAGGTTATATCTATTTTAATGGGCAGTGCAATTTACAGGTTGCATTCACGGCATGGTGTTCTATCCTTCACTTATTTTTCAGGTTTAGCAACCTTTTTGTGCTGGTTGGTGTCAACATGGCTGAATAGGTTCTTGAGTTGCTGTACTAGCGTTTTATTTCAACTGAGATATATAATTTTCTGATTGCTAGCTAACAAAAGTAACTTGTAAAGTATGGTACCATATCGTATTATATATGAATGTAATTTGCCTTTTTTGTTATAATTAACTTACATTGTCAGTAAGTACTTCAAGTATATGGCAAATATGAGACATGCTTGCGAATCATCTTCTATTTTACTGATTTACTATGAAAGTATTGGTCTCCAATGTTGCGTGCGGACCAATGAGCAGCTCAATACCTTTTCAGTAGTGAATAAGGATAAATAGGATGAAGACAATAAAATACATTTCAACGGAGATAAGATAGTGTTGTACAAGTGAATTTATTGCTTGGTTTTTATAACCCCTTTCCATTTTATTATTATGCATTAGCGCCTTGTAATAGAAGATATCTCACAATCAGATTTGAAGTGAGTCTACATAAGTCAAAAGATGGTTGGACATTGTTGTCCAAAACGTTATGTTCGATATACTCCACCAGAATTCGTCGTTTATTTGTAGTCATATGCTCTTTTACCAATTGTTTATTCATTTTATATTATATTTATTTCCTGCTCATAGTCCGTTTCATGAGCAATATATTGTCCCTTTGCCCACCGTTGATCTAATCTTGGGTACTTTAAATGCATGTTCGTCATGGTTTACTTAGGCATGTGCAAATTGAGACGTGTGTTGCATGTGCAAGCTTACTAGTGGATATTAACGTGCGTGAAACGTGGGCCTGGGTGGTTAGATGTTGGATCTCCGCTAATTGTTGCTTCCCTTCTGTCAAGCAAATGTGATCTGCCATACTCTTCGTACTCCATCCGCCTACATGCTTTCCGCTTCGTATTTTTCTTTGCAACAAGGATAACTGGGTAGGAGAATTTGAAATGTAATTATTAGCTTCCACCACAACGAACAATGCTTCCATGGATAGAATAATTTGCTTCCATTGTGATAGGCACTTGATTCAATCTATTTTTAAAAAAATAATTGTTTTGTTTTCAATGCAGCAAGACTAGTTTATAGACATAATTCTTTTGTTTTATTATAAATTTAGTTGCTTCATAGGTAATTTGATAATGCTTGGTACGCATGCTAATTTTGGGAAACTTGGCTCAGCTTTTTTCTTCTACTTGCTGCTAGTGCACAACATTTTTTCTTGCTTCCTACATAATTTTGTGATGCTTCATAAGTTTACGTTCCGTTCTTTTTCAATAAATAATGGAGTTACCAGAATGTGCTTATTTTCCATTTCTGCTTCGTCGGTAAACCAACATTTACGCAGGGGTAGGTGAGAGGATACATGGCGGTCTACCGACCAAAGAAACACAGAATGAACAAAGCTTCATACGGACATCGACCAGATATGATAAGCTGGACGGAACAGAAATAACTTCATGCAGGCAACAGCTAGATAAAACCATTCAAAAGGAATGAACACAGATCCATCCGGACACTGGTCAGATAGGACCAGATGGGCGGATAGGCAGGAACCAAACCGAAACAACCGGGCACGGACCAAAGGAACGAACCCAGCTTATCCAACCAGCAAGATATCGGCTCCGCGACGTTTCCAGACACGCCGGCCCGAAGAACCAATTGGGTGTTGGGCAGGATAGCTGGGTGGGGTCCAAGAAAGACGTACAAGCCGCCCAACACACACACACACACAGTTGGCAAGGCTCCATGCACAATGGTCACCTCTACCCGATAGCCCAAACATCATATGCCCGAAACAAGTGAACGAAACGGCAGACTCAGGTCGAGGGCAACAAGCGGTAGACAGGGCGGCCTCGCACACGCCATGGGGCCATGCGTCGTGGACCCTAGAGGCCCCGGGCTCGGTGAGGAGCGCATTCGCCCTATTGGATGGCGGGGAGGGCACCAGGTAGGCATCGACGCGAGGCGTGTGCAGATCGGACGACACAGAGGGCACTCGCTAGCGAGAATGCCCCCAGGACATGGGTATTCCAACATCCTTTGTATGAGTAATTTTCGCATTTTAGATATGCTACCGTTTTCACGATACGACTTTGGTTGCTATCTTTCTATTTGCATGTCATTGGAAACTAAGAACTATTTTCTTCGACATAAAAATATTTCCTTCACAAAATTAAATATGTTTTCACTAATTACCTACCAAATACATGAATTTTTTTAAGGACCGCAATATCTTAGGGAAGTACTTTTGGGAGTGTTTTTTGCAGCGAATGTTGAACTTCCATGCCAAACCAACTAAAGTTGTCATGGCAACTTCGTAGGATCTGCCATGATCGAAGGCGAAAATTGCGAGGTAGCACAAAAAAAGCAGAAAAATTACCACACTCTGCAAAAAGATTGTTGTTCGTTCAATCATGATCAAACGGCTTTGAGGGCATTCGCTGCGAGGCCCAAGAAACTGATATTGCCAGTTATAATTTCCCATTTTTAATGGTATATTCTCTTAGACGTCATGTATGTTCTCTTTGCGGCTGAAAAGTTCCAAATTGTTAATTTCAGTAAATAATCTGGTTAAACATGTGTATTGCCAATCATCATTTTTAGCTCCTTGGGCTTAGCATGTTGGGAATTCAATTTGTTTTCATATCTGCGGTAAAACAGTATGAAATAACTCAACATCATTTAATCAGAACATAACTACAATAAAAAGTTTTATAGACTTTTCACCAGGCAGATCGGATAATAAGCTCATACTATCTATACCAATATAAAAAGGCCCAAAGGGGCAGATCCAACTGATCTCAACCATCGAACTAAGTTAATCCAACGACCTAGACTGCTCCAATGGCGAGCGTTAAACGTGTTTAACGTGCAATTAATAGCATCCCAAATATTACACTAATCACGGGTTTAACACACAAATAATAACATACCTAAAATCCGCATGTGATTTACATATTGCCTAAATATTTAACGTGCGTTGCACGTGCGCATTTCCTAGTAGAAGCCAAAAAAGCCTATGCTTTGTTGAGAGTTTGCTTTTGCCACAACTTGTGTGAGAAAACTCCGAATCTTTTTAAGCAAAAGTTCTAGAGAATTCGTTTCTACAAAGGCCGGAGTCCAAGTGAATGGGGAAATAAATTTATAGCCACTAATAAAGCAAGAAGTGTTTCTGCCTGTCAGTTGCGATGTTTGTAGAAAACCGCTTGTTCTTTTTAGAAATCGACCCGGGGTCCTATTTTAAATGAGACTAAAAAGCGGTTCACCTTTTTGAAGAAAACTCACTGACCTTTCGTTTAATTAATCCGTGGTCCTGTTTTATGTGAGTCCGGAAAATATTTTACTTATGCAAAAAAAAACCTGATATGTTAGTAATCAACCCATAGTTCATCTCAAAAATAATATTTTTTTGACAGATTCAAATGCTTTTAAAAAATATTCATATTTCTTAAACCCTAACTTCAATTTTCACATGTTATATATAAAAAATTGATTACAAAAATATGTAGAATCTAAATATGATGTTGTTTTACACGTTAAACATTTTTTTAAATGCTAGTTACGGTGCAAGTTTAATCAATAGCGCACGATCCATCTTAGTTTCGTACGGTAGATCTGTATTTGAAATCAACATCTCAACATAATCAGTTTGGAGACGAAAGAAACCATCTACAACCACAGATGCACGCCTCGGCAAAATCTCCAATGAGAAAAAGAAAGCAGATGTCTCATCTTATGTGGAGATAGACACCTTATAATTGATCACATTCAAATGTGTTATAATTGTGTGAGCGTTGATGCCACCGTCGACTAGAGTGGGAAGGAGGATAAGCGGCAACATGAATGGAATGTATGTCAATCTATTGGGGATTCTAGTCATAATTATTGTGTTAGAGACGTGTGATTGTTTCACCCGTTGCAACGCACGAGCTCGCTAGTCTTTACCTAATAATAAAATGGCTAATGCTTCTTTCCCACATGTCATAATAAATAATCCCGAAGTTGCCATAAATTACCCACTATGTCACCCATAAGTGAAGAAAATGATTCTGTTTTTTTTCGAAGTCGCCGTCGCACTGCGTTGTTTTTTTTTCAAAGTGGCTAACGCCTAGTTGTTTCACCCAGGAGACCAGGGTTCGATCTCTCATCCCTTTTCTAACGCAAGTCCTCCCCACTTATGTGTTCATGGGCCGGCCCATCTGCGCGGCTGACTCTCCTAACTTTTTTTCATTTTGTTTTTGTTTCTTATTTTGGTTTCTTCCTTCTTTAAACAAATTCGGGATTTCCAAATTTTTAAAAGTTGAGATTTTCAAAAACATGCTTGAGAAATCATAAAATGTATGTGAATTCAAAAAAGGTTTGGGAAATCACAATATTTTCGCGATTGAAAAAATGTTGGTGGTTTTAGAAAACTATTCGCAAATTATAAAATATATTTCTGATTAGGAAACAATGCTCGGGAAATAAAATCAAATGATTGTACATTCAAAACATATTCAACAATCTGAAAAAAATTCCATAAAATTTTAGAAAATTTTCACAGAAATTTTAAAATTGAAAACGTGTTCCCTTATTTTAAACAACCCTCATAGGTTCAAAACAACTTTGTTGAGTAAAAAGATAGTCATGATTTCAAAATCTGTTCATGCATCTAATAAAATGTTCGTAAAATATATTGTTCATGATTTTTTTTTTTGAGAAAATGCAAAAATTTTAAAAAAAAGTGTCGATTCAAAAGACTGTCCACCGATTCAAAAGAATTTTATGTCTAGGATTTGGTTAGTTTTTCATCCCTTTCTAAAGCAAGTCCTCCCCACTTATGTGTTCATGGGCCGGCCCATGTGCGGGGTTGACTCCCTAACTTTTTTTCATTTGGTTTTTTTTCTTTTCTTATTCTGTTTTCTTCCTTCTTTAAACAAATTCGGGATTTCCATATTTTTAAAAGTTGCGAGTTTTCAAAAACATGATTGAGAAATCATAAAATGTATGTGAATTCAAAAAAATATTGGGAAATCATAATATTTTCGTGATTCGAAAATGTTGGTGGTTTTGGAAAACTATTTGCAAATTATAATATCTTTGATTTGGAAACAATGGTCGGGAAATAAAATCAAATGATCGTATATTCAAAACATATTCGGGAATCTGAAAAAATGTCCATAAAATTTTAGAAAATGTTGAAGAAATTTTAAGATTTTAAAATTTGTTCCCTAATTTTAGAAAACCTCATAGATTCAAAACAACTTTGTTGAGTAAAAAAGGTTCATGATTTCAAAAACTGTTTGTACAATTAATAAAATGTTCGTAAACAAAAATAATGTTCATGATATTTTTTTGAGAAAATCGAAAATCTCAATAAAAATAGTTTGTCGATTCAAAAAAACAGTTCACTGATTGAAAAGTCTTTTATGTCTAGGATTTGATTAGTTTTTCATCCCTTTTCTAACGCAAGTCCTCCCCACTTATGTGTTCATGGGCCGGCCCAGGTGCGGGGTAGACTCCATAACTTTTTTTCGTTTTGTTTTTACTTTACTTTTCTTAATTCTGTTTTCTTTCTTTAAATAGATTCTGGATTTCCAAAATTTAAAAGTTGCAAGTTTTCAAAAACATGCTCAAGAAATCATAAAATGTATGTGAACTAAAAAAATGTTTAGGAAATCATAATTTTTTTGCGGATTCGAAAAATGTTAGTGGTTTTGCAAAACCGCTCGCAAATTATAAAAAATATTCATGAGTTGGAAAAAAGGTCGAGAAATAAAATCAAATGACAGTGTATCCAAAACATATTCTGAAATCTAAAAAATGTCCATAAAACATTAGAAAATATTCACAGAAATTTTAAAATTTTATAATTTGTTCGCTAATTTTTAAAAAACCTCATAGATTCAAAAAAAATTGAGTAAATATTTTTTCATGATTTCATAAGTTGTTCATGCATTTCAAAAAAAAATCATAAATAAAAATAATGTTCGTGATTTTTTTTGAGATAATCTAAAAATAAAAAAATGTTTGTCGATTCAAAAAATTGTTCACCAATTCAAAAGTCATTTATATCTGGGATTTGTTTAGTTTTTCAAAAGTCTTTATATGTCTAGGCGTTGGGAGTAGTTCGTGCCCGATGAGATTTTTTTTAAAGTTTTAAACAATCCCTTGCGAAACATAATGACATGTGTGGCGTGTAGTGGCAAGCTCATAGCCTTGGAATTTACCACATCGAATGCATTTTAATCATGTGGACATCACGACCATCATCAGCGAGGGTGGAAAGAAATATAAGTGGCAACATGGTGAGCCGCAATGTTAAAATTGAGGACGCTCCTATGTAAGGGTACTGAGTCATACTTATTTGGCTTACACATAATCTTTTTTGTCTTCCGTTGCAACACACAGGCATATTTGATATTTGCTAGTAACAACAATGGAGTGAGGCCAGCGGTCGTTTTGCATGGGATTTCCTCTTTGCGCTTCTATACACTCTTATTTATTTTCCAGTAAATAAAAAGAAAGGAACGAGGCGGCCCAAGAGGATAGAAAGGGCTGACTTTCTGGATGGCCGAATTACAAGTGGTAAGATCTAGGCCCATCTCTTTGAAGTCACCAGGGCCATCTGTGTAGTGGCAAAGGAAAGTCCAGAAAAAATCTAAAAAAAGGAAAGTCCAGAAAAAAGAGACAGAAGTACTACAGATTACGAGGCCAGGCCCAGAAACAGAAGAGAATTTATGGGTAGTTCTTCCAGCATGAGGAGACGAGCATGGAGACGCAGCGACGCATGATGTAGAGCCTCGCCCGCTGCTCCCTCGCCGCGCTCGCCACCCGCACGGGCAAAGATGCCGACCGCCTCAGTTCTCTCCTCCGCCCCTGGCTTCCTCTTTTCTCCGGCGTCTCCTTGCCCGGCAGCCGGCCGTCCTTGTACTGCTTTGCAGTTGACATCTTCTTCCAGATGTGCTGCTTGTTCTCCTCCATGTCGCTGCTGCAGTGCACCTCCATTGATCTCCTCCTCCTCCTCCTCCTCCGCCTTCTTGGTTATGGCTGATCAACTCGTGCGACTACTGGACTAGTACCGATGCTATTTATAGTCCCCAACTAATGACCAAGTACTCGGTACCACTAATTAGTTTGTGTAAATTTTACTAGGAGTACTAGCATGCATGTATAGAGTAGGGAGAGCATCTCTTCTCATGGCCGTGCCCTGTCTCCAGAATAAGGATCACCAGGGACCCATCCCTTCTTGGCCTGCTAAAACTATACTCAAGAGTACTGTATTACTGATGCAGCATCTCAAGTGTACTATAAGTATATATTAGGACACAGTTAATTTAATGTCGACTGGTCTGCATGGAATGATGGGTGCATGCATATGCTTTGCTCGGTCGATTTTACTACAGTACTGCAGAAGGACGGCTGATAAGATTCGCAAGTACTACTAGAAACTAACGCCTTGCAACCGCAACCCAATCATCATATGCATATGCTCCTAAAAGGCACTTTTCGCCGGAATCTCTTCTGGCGGTACGTGTCCAACAATCTAATCTGTCAAGTATATGAATATTAAGAAGTACTACCTTCGTGTCGGTGAATAAGTTATTCGCATTGTTCTAGATCGACGATTTAACTATCTAAATATGTATTATATGTGACAAAAAATATATATTTAGAAACTACAACTGTATAGAAATCTAGTAATATATTTTTCATAACATATAAAATATATTTAATTCATCAAATCGATGACTTAGAACTACGTGAATGACTTATTCACCGACCAGGCGATCTTGCGCGATAGACGGCCTCTAACGGTCGTCGTCTACGCATCTGCCCGCCCATCGCCCTGACCCGGTAGCCTTCCATCCGCCGTCTGCGCGCCGGCTCGCCCGTCGATCTACGCCGACTGTCGCCGCCCTGCATCGCCCCCACCTGGCGGCCTCGCGCCAAGCGGCAGCCCATCATAGCCACCGTGCGCGCGTCGGCCCGCCCGACGATCTCGGACTCTGCCACCACCCCGCCTCCACCTACCGGCGTCCCCGACCTCGCGCATGATCGGATTGATCACCCGCCCACCGCCGCAATCCGCCTCAGCTACGCCATGCGACCGGCCTGGCCCGTCGGTTGCGCACGCCCCCGCAGGCCTCGTGAAGACCGTCCCGAATTCAGCGCGCCCCTCCACCGATCGAGCATCAGGCTGCCGATGTGTCGCCACATCGGGCCACAACGCCGTCGCCCCGTGGTTCTCCTTGCGGCTGCATTTGACTCGTGTGTCGCTGCTGCGTCGCCCCTTCGGGCAGTAATGGCGGTCCCGGCCGCTGTCCCGAGGTCGTCCCCGCAGTTGCACCGACCCGCACTCAGAGGCTGCACTGCCCCTTTGGGCTGTAGCGCCACGACCCATGGTCCCCGCCGCCGCCCCGAGGTCTTTCCGCCGTCGTCCTGACCTGCCCGCCGCCGCTGCGTCGCCCCTTCGGGCCGTAGCGTCGCGGTCCGTGGTCCACCGCCGTCCCCGCACGTCGACTTCTCGTCGTATGCGCCGCACCGCCTCCCTTGACGCGGGAACGCCATCGTCCGCGCCGGTCTTCGTCCCGCTGTCGGGTTCCTCACCTACTTCGAGCACCGCCATCGCACTACTAACTTAGCCGCCGCCGCCGCAGCTCCGCTGCCGCTACCTCCGTAGCCACCGCTGCCGCCCGTCCATCCCTTCGTCTTTGTCCAATCACCAGTCCGTCGCCAGCGTCGCCGCCATCTACCCCTACCACCGTTGGTGACATCGGCCCCGCGCCGATGGACGGCGCAATCATCATCGAGTTCTTCTCTGCTGGCCCTCCGACTTCTTCGACATGGCGTACAGCTCGTGCAGGTCCCTCGTCTACGCATGCCCGGTGCTGGCAACACCGATGCCATCCACAACGTGTCCCCGGGCCTGGCAAGCCTGGTGCGACGCTTCGTCAACTTCGTCTTTGTTCGTCTATGCATGCCCAGTGCTGGCAACACCGATGCGTGCCTTTGTCCATGATGTGCCCCCGGGCTTGGCAAACCCGGCGCGACGCCTCGTCAACACCGTCCTTTACCCTGTGCACCACTACTTCGACACCACTACGCCCATAACTAACTCGGTGCCTCCTTGCACCCGCGGCTCCATGGCGACTCCCTCGACACCGGCTACTCTGACTCGACATCGACCACGACATTCTTCGCACGGCTACCTCGATCACGGCTACACCATCCTACGCTCTCGGCTACCTCGACATCGGCACAAAGGGCTACCGCCTTGCTCGAGTAACGTTGTCGGTTTTCACTCCAGCCATGCCTTCCACGACGCGTCGACCATTACAACTGTGTGTGTGTGTGTGGGGGGTGTCCGTCGGCTTGCCTTCGGATTCTTCTCCAGTCTCACCATCTGTGTCGCTACCGTTGTGACTGCGGGGGGATGTTGAGTATATGATTATTAGGAAGTATAGGATAGACTAGGATTTGTCCTGCCTTGTCTTGTACTCCAAGTTGGTCATTTTACTCCTATATATATGCACACGAAGCTCAAGCAATAAATATCCATCATATTCCGCAACAATTCATTCCGCCAATCCTCTCCCTTCTAACATAATCGATGTTTACGTTATTTTAAATTTCAAGACAATAAGATTAGAACCAAGTATTGTGTTCTAGCTACTTTTTTCTTTTTGAGCCAAAGTGTTCTAGCTTTTTTAGGATCTCCAAAGTGTTCTAGCTACCTAGGGATACAATGATACACGGAGAAAATCTAGCTACACCGAGGCCTCATTTGGATGCAAGGGATCCCCTATTTTCTCGGGTCGGAGAACCACAGGCCGAGTTGGCCCTAGGAGATCGACCACGTCATTTGGACCGCGTCATTCGAGGAGTAACCCTGCCCAACCCACATCCTTTCCACAGGGAGGAAAACCATGACCCCAGAGGTCAGGGAGGAAAACAATGGCTCGAGCGAACGACATCGTCGTTGGCTAAGATCCAGTGCCTCGCGTCCTCCGCCAACAACAAAAGCGACGCCCTTGACCCCCTCCATCCTGTGCTCAAGATCCAAGCTCCGCCCCTCTAGTGAAAACAACCTCTATATATCTCTCCAATTATGCCTTTACCACCCCAATGAGGTTGAATGTCAGCACCACCTCCTTTTGTCAGATCATTATGTTTTTCGTATCCTGGACCAGCCAATCTGTCCAGAAGGAGGTAGGATTGATGCATCAGTTGTTGGGGAACACAGTATTTCCAAAATTTTCCTACGATCACGCAAGATCTATCTAGGATATGCATAGCAACGAGACGGGAGAGTGTGTCCACGTACCCTCGTAGACCGAAAGCGGAAGCGTTTAGTAACGCGGTTGATGTAGTCGAACGTCTTCGCGATCCAACCGATCTTAGTACGGAACGTACAGCACCTCCGTGTTCAACACACGTTCAGCACGATGATGTCCCTCGATCTCTTGATCCAGTTGAGGATGAGGGAGAGTTCCGTCAGCACGACGGTGGTAAACTGTGGAGGGGGCACCGCACACGGCTAAGAGAAGACTTGTTGTGCCTTTGGGGTGCCCCCCCTCCGTATATAAAGGGGGAGGAGGAGGAGGCCGCCCCACTAGGGGCGCGCCAAGTGTGGGGAGTCCTACTAATACTCCCTAGTCCTAGTAGGATTCCCCTCTCATTTTTTCCTTTTTCCGGAGTAGCAAAGGGGGAAAGAGAGGAGGAGCAGGAGAGGGAAGGGGGGGGGAGGGCGCCGCCCCCACCCCTTATCCAATTCAGATTGGCAAGGGGGGCGCGCGCCACCTCCTGGCTGGCCCTCTATCTTCTCCACTAAGGCCCATGATGTCCCATTAACTTCCCGGGGGGAGGGGGGTTCCGATAACCCTCCGCCCGGTACTCCGAAACTTATCCGAAACTTACCGAAACCATTCCGGTGTCTGAATGCAACCTTCCAATATATGAATCTTTACCTCTCGACCATTTCGAGACTCCTCGTCATGTCCGTGATCTCATCTGGGACTCCGAACAAAGTTCGGTCCTCAAATCACATAACTCATAGTACAAATCGTCATCGAACGTTAAGCGTGCGGACCCTACGGGTTCGAGAACTATGAAGACATGACCGAGACACATCTCCGGTCAATAACCAATAGCAGAACCTGGATGCTCATATTGGTTCCTACATATTCTACGGCGATCTTTATCGGTCAAACCACATAATAACATACGTTATTCCCTTTGTCATCGGTATGTTACTTGCTTGAGATTCGATTATCGGTATCATCATACCTAGTTCAATCTCTTTACCGGCAAGTCTCTTTACTCATTCCGTAATGCATCATCCTGTAACTAACTCATTAGTCACATTGCTTGCAAGGCTTAGAGTGATGTGCATTACCGAAAGGGCCCAAAGATACCTCTCCTATACACGGAGTGACAAATCCTAATCTCGATCTATGCCAACTCAACAAACACGATCATAGACGAGCATCTTTATAATCACCCAGTTACGTTGTGGCGTTTGATAGCACACAAGGTGTTCCTACGGTATTTGGGAGTTGCATAATCTCATAGTTAGAGGAACATGTTGATGTCTACTACACAACCTTCTTCTTGTAGACGTTGTTGGGCCTCCAAGTGCAGAGGTTTGTAGGACAGTAGCAAATTTCCCTCAAGTGGATGACCTAAGGTTTATCAATCTGTGGGAGGCGTAGGATGAAGATGGTCTCTCTCAAACAACCCTGCAACCAAATAACATAGAGTCTCTTGTGTCCCCAACACACCCAATACAATGGTAAATTGTATAGGTGCACTAGTTCGGCGAAGAGATGGTGATACAAGTGCAATATGGATGATAGATATAGGTTTTTGTAATCTGAAAATATAAAAACAGCAAGGTAACTAATGATAAAAGTGAGCGAAAACGGTATTGCAATGCGTTGAAACAAGGCCTAAGGTTCATACTTTCACTAGTGCAAGTTCTCTCAACAATAATAACATAATTGGATCATATAATTATCCCTCAACATGCAACAAAGAGTCACTCCAAATTCACTAATAGCGGAGAACAAACAAAGAGATTATTGTGGGGTACAAAACCACCTCAAAGTTATTCTTTCTGATCGATCTATTCAAGAGTTCGTAGTAAAATAACACGAAGCTATTCTTTCTGTTCAATCTATCCTAGAGTTCGTACTAGAATAACACCTTAAGACACAAATCAACCAAAACCCTAATGTCACCTAGATACTCCAATGTCACCTAAAGTATACGTGGGTATGATTATAAGATATGCATCACACAATCTCAGATTCATCTATTCAACCAACACAAAGAACTTCAAAGAGTGCCCCAAAGTGTATACTAGAGAGTCAAGACGAAAACGTGTTCCAACCCCTATGCATAAGTTCACGAGGTCACGAAACTCGCAAGTTGATCACCAAAACATACATCAAGTGGATCACGTGATATCCCATTGTCACCACAGATAAGCACATGCAATACATACATCAAGTGTTCTCAAATCCTTAGAAACTCAATCTGATAAGATAACTTCAAAGGGAAAACTCAATCTATTACAAGAGGGTAGAGGGGGAGAAGCATCATAAGATCCAAATATAATAGCAAAGCTCGCAATACATCAAGATCGTGCCGAATCAAGAACATGAGAGAGAGAGATCAAACACATAGCTCCTGGTACATACCCTCAGCCCCGAGGGTGAACTACTCCCTCCCGGTCATGGAGAGCGTCGGGATGATGAAGATGGCCACCGGAGAGGGATTCCCCCTCCAGCAGGGTGCCGGAATGGGTCTAGATTGGTTTTCGGTGGCTACGGAGGCTTGCGGCGGTGGAACTCCCGATCTAGGTTCTGTTCTGAAAGTTTGGGTACATATAAGAGGTGTTGGCGTCGGGAACAAGTCAGGGGGTCACCGAAGCGTCCATGAGGTAGGGGGCGCGCCTAGGGGGTAGGGCGCGCCCCCACCCTCATGGGTGCCTCGGGACTCTTCTGGCCCATCTCTGGTACTCCGTGGGCTTCTTCTGGTCCAAAAATTATCTCCGTGAATTTTCAGGTCAATTGGACTCCGTTTGGTTTTCCTTTTCTGCAAAACTCAAAAACAAGGAAAAAATAGAAACTAGCACTGGGCTCTAGGTTAATAGGTTAGTCCCAAAAATCATATAAAATAGCATATAAATGCATATAAAACATCCTAGATGGATAATATAATAGCATGGAACAATCAAAAATTATAGATACGTTGGAGACCTATCACATGTATAAGTCATGAAGAAAGCAATAACAATAAAACTTAACGAGCATTATGCTAAGCTAATGGATGGGTCTTGTCCATCACATCATTATCTAATGATGTGACCCCGTTCATAAAATGACAACACATGTCTATCGTCAGGAAACTTAACCATCTTTGATTAACGAGCTATTCTAGTAGAGGCATACTAGGGACACTCTGTTTGTCTATATATTCACACATGTACTAAGTTTCCGGTTAATAAAATTCTAGCATGAATAATAAACATTTATCATGACATAAGGAAATATAAATAACAACTTTATTATTGCCTCTAGGGCATATTTCCTTCAGTCTCCCACTTGCACCAGAGTCAATAATCTAGATTACAAAGTAATGATTCTAACACCCATGGAGTCTTGGTGCTAATCATGTTTTGCTCGTGAGAGAGGCTTAGTCAACGGGTCTGCAACATTCTCATCGGTATGTATTTTGCAAATCTCTATGTCTCCCTCCTTGACTTGACCGCGGACAGAATTTAAGCGTCTCTTGATGTGTTTGGTTCTCTTGTGAAATCTGGCTCCTTCGCCAAGGCAATTGCTCCAGTATTGTTACAAAAGATTTTCATTGGACCCTATGCACTAGGTATTACACCTAGATCAGATATGAACTCATTCATCCAGACTCCTTCATTTGCTGCTTCCGAAGCAGCTATGTACTCTGCTTCACATGTAGATCCCGCCACGATGCTCTGCTTGGAACTGCACCAACTGACAGCTCCTCCATTCAATAAAAATACGTATCCGGTTTGTGACTTAGAGTCATCCAGATTAGTGTCAAAGCTTGCATCGACGTAACCATTTACGATGAGCTCTTTGTCACCTCCATAAACGAGAAACATATCCTTAGTCCTTTTCAGGTATTTCAGGATGTTCTTGACTGCTGTCTAGTGATCCACTCCTAGATTACTTTGGTACATCCCTGCTAAACTTATAGCAAGGCACACATCAGGTCTGGTACACAACATTGCATACATGATAGAACCTATGGCCGAGGCATAGGGAATGGCTTTCATTTTCTCTCTATCTTCTGCAGTGGTCGAGCATTGAGTCTGACTCAACTTCACACCTTGTAACACAGGCAAGAACCCTTTCTTTGACTGATCCATTTTGAAATTCTTCAAAACTTTATCAAGGTATGTGCTTTGTGAAAGTCCAATCAAGCGTTTTGATCTATCTTTGTAGATCTTGATGCCCAATATATAAGCAGCTTCAACGAGGTCTTTCATTGAAAAATTCTTATTCAAGTATCCTTTTATGCTATCCGGAAATTATGTATTATTTCCAATCAATAATATGTCATCCACATATAATACTAGAAATGCTACAGAGCTCCCACTCACTTTCTTGTAAATACATGCTTCTCCAAAATTCTGTATAAAACCATATGCTTTGATCACACTATCAAAGCGTATATTCCAACTATGAGAGGCTTGCACCAGTCCATAAAATGGATTGCTGGAGCTTGCACACTTTGTTAGCACCTTTAGGATCGACAAAACCTTCTGGTTGCATCATATACAACTCTTCTTTAAGATATCCATTAAGGAATGCAGTTTTGACATCCATTTGCCAAATTTCATAATCATAAAATGCGGCAATTGCTAACATGATTCGGACAGACTTAAGCATCGCTACGGGTGAGAAGGTCTCATCGTATTCAACTCCTTGAACATGTCGAAAACCTTTCACAACAAGTCGAGCTTTGTAGACAGTAACATTATCGTCAGCGTCAGTCTTCTTCTTGAAGATCCATTTATTCTCTATGGCTTGCTGATCATTGGGAAAGTCAACCAAAGTCCACACTTTGTTCTCATACATGGATCCCATCTCAGATTTCATGGCCTCAAGCCATTTCACGGAATCTGGGCTCATCATCGCTTCCTCATAGTTCGTAGGTTCGTCATGGTCAAGTAACATGACCTCCATAACAGGATTACCGTACCACTTTGGTGTGGATCGTACTTTGGTTGACCTACGAGGTTCAGTAGTAACATGATCTGAAGTTTCATGATCATCATCATTAGCTTCCTCACTGATTGGTGTAGGAATCACTGGAACTGATTTCTGTGATAAACTACTTTACAATTCGGGAGAAGGTACAATTACCTCATCAAGTTATACTTTCCTCCCACTCACTTCTTTGGAGAGAAACTCCTTCTCTAGAAAGGATCCATTTTTAGAAACGAATATCTTGCCTTCGGATCTGTGATAGAAGGTGTACCCAACAGTCTCCTTTGGGTATCCTATGAAGACACATTTCTCCGATTTGGGTTCGAGCTTATCAGGTTGAATCTTTTTCACATAAGCATCGCAGCCCCAAACTTTAAGGAACAACAGCTTATGTTTCTTGCTAAACCACAGTTCATATGGTGTCGTCTCAACGGATTTAGATGGTGCCCTATTTAATGTGAATGTAGCCGTCTCTAAAGCATAACCCCAAAATGATAGCGGTAAATCAGTAAGAGACATCATAGATCACACCATATCTAATAATGTACTGTTATGATGTTCGAACACACCATTTCGCTGTGGTGTTCTAGGTGGCGTGAGTTGGGAAAATATTCCACATTGTTTCAAATGAAGACCAAACTCATAACTCAAATATTCTCCTCCACGATCAAATCGTAGAAACTTTATTTTCTTGTTATGATGATTTTCTACTTCACTCTGAAATTCTTTGAACTTTTCAAATGTTTCAGACTTATGTTTCATCAAGTAGATATACCCATATCTGCTCAAATCATATGTGAAGGTCAGAAAATAACGATACCCGCCGCGAACCTCAATACTCATCGGACCGCATACATCAGTATGTATTATTTCCAATAAGTCAGTTGCTCGCTCCATTGTTCCGTAGAACAGAGTCTTAGTCATCTTGCCCATGAGGCATTGTTCGCAAGCATCAAGTGATTCATAATCAAGTGATTCCAAAAGCCCATCAGAATGGAGTTTCTTCATGCGCTTTACACCAATATGACCTAAACGGCAGTGCGACAAATAAGTTGCACTATCATTATTAACCTTGCATCTTTTTGGCTTCAATATTATGAATATGTGTATCACTACAATCGAGATTCAACAAAAATAGACCACTCATCAAGTGTGCATGACCATAAAAGATATTACTCATATAAATAGAACAACCATTATTCTCTGATTTTAATGAATAACCGTCTTGCATTAAACAAGATCCATATATAATGTTCATGCACAATGCTGGCAGCAAACAACAATTATTTAGGTCTAAAACTAATCCCAGTGGTAGATGTAGAGGTAGCGTGCCGACGACGATCACATCGACTTTGGAACCATTTCCCACGCGCATTGTCACCTCGTCCTTAGCCAATCTTCATTTAATCCGTTGCCCTTGTTTCGAGTTGCAAATATTAGCAACAGAACCAATATCAAATATCCAGGCGCTACTACGAGCATTAGTAAGGTACACATCAATAACATGTATATCAAATATAACTTTCACTTGGCCATCCTTCTTACCCGCCAAATACTTGGGCAGTTCTGCTTCCAGTGACCAGTCCCTTTGTAGTAGAAGAACTCAGTCTCAGGCTTAGGTCCAGACTTGGGCTTCTTCACTTGAGCAGCAACTTGTTTGTCGTTCTTCTTGAATTTCCCCTTCTTCCCTTTGCCCTTTTTCTTGAAATTAGTGGTCTTGTTAACCATCAACACTTGATGCTCCTTCTTGATTTCTACCTCTGAAGCCTTTAGCATCGCGAAGAGCTCGGGAATTGTCTTATCCATCCCTTGCATATTATAGTTCATCATGAAGCTTTTGTAGCTTGGTGGCAGTGATTGAAGAACTCTGTCAATGACACTATCCTCAGGAAGATTAACTCCTAGTTGAGTCAAGTGGTTGTGGTACCCAGACATTCTGAGTATATGTTCACTGATAGAACTATTCTCCTCCATCTTGCAGCTATAGTACTTATTGGAGACTTCATATCTCTCAATTCGGGCATTTGCTTGAAATATTAACTTCAAATCCTGGAACATCTCATATGCTCCATGATGTTCAAAACATCTTTGAAGTCCCGACTCTAAGCCGTAAAGCATGACACACTGAACTATCGACTAGTCATCAACTTTGCTCCGCTAGACATTCATAACATCCGAAGTTGCTCCTGCAGCGGGTCTTGCACCTAGTGGTGCTTCCAAGACGTTATTCTTCTATGCAGCAATGAGGATAATCCTCAAGTTACGGACCCAGTCTGCGTAGTTGCTACCATCATCTTTCAACTTAGCTTTCTCTAGAAACGCGTTAAAATTCAAAGGAACGGTAGCACGGGCCATTGATCTACACCAACAAAGACATGCAAAAAACTATCAGGTACTAAGTTCATGACAAATTAAAGTTCAATTAATCATATTACTTAAGAACTCCCACTTAGATAGACATCCCTCTAGTCATCTAAATAATCATGTGATCCAAATCAACTAAACCATGTCCAATCATCACGTGAGATGGAGTAGTTTTCAATGGTGAGCATCACTATGTTGATCATATCTACTATATGATTCACGTTTGACCTTTTGGTCTTAGTGTTCCGTGGCCATATCTGCATATGCTCGGCTCGTCAAGTTTAACCCAAGTATTCTGCGTTTGCAAAAATGGCTTGCACTCGTTGTATGTGAACGTAGAGCTTATCACACCTAGTCATAACGTGGTGTCTCGGCATGATGAACTGTAGCAACGGTGCATACTTAGGGAGAACACTTATACCTTGAAATTTAGTGAGGGGTCATCTTATAATGCTACCGCCGTACTAAGAAAAATAAGATGCATAAAGGATAAACATCATATGCAATCAAAATATGTGACATGATATGGCCATCATCATCTTGTGCCTTTGATCTTCATCTCCAAAGCACCGTCATGATCTCCATCGTCACCGGCTTCAACAAGGACCGGTTGTAGTCAAACTCGATTCAACTAAAGTTGGAGAAGCAGACACCCGCCAGCCACCTGTGTGCGAAGCACGTCGGTAGAACCAATCTCATGAATGCGGTCATGTAATGTTGGTCCGGGTCACTTCATCCAACAATACCGCCGAATTGAAGTAAGACGTTGGTGGTAAGCAGTATGACTATTATCGCCCATAACTCATTGTGTTCTACTTGTGCATATAACATCTACGCATAGACCTGGCTCGGATGCCACTATTAGGGAACGCAGTATTTCAAAAAAATTCCTACGATCACGCAAGATCTATCTAGGAGATGCATAGCAACCACACGGGAGAGTGTGTCCACATACCCTCGTAGAACGAAAGCGGAAGCATTTAGTAACGCGGTTGATGTAGTCGAACGTCTTCGCGATCCAACAGATCATAGTACCGGACGTACGGCACCTCCGTGTTCAACACACGTTCAGCATGATGACGTCCCTCGATCTCTTGATCCAGTTGAGGACGAGGGAGAGTTCCGTCAGCACGACGGTGTGGCGATGGTGATGATGAAGTTACCGGCGCATGGCTTCACCTAAGCACTACAACGATATGACCGAGGTGGTAAACTGTGGAGGGGGCACTGCACACGGCTAAGAGAAGACTTGTTGTGCTTTTGGGGTGGCCCCCGCCTCGGTATATAAAGGGGGCAGGAGGAGGAGGCCGGCCCCTAGGGGCGCGCCAAGTGTGGGGAGTCGTACTAGGACTCCCTACTCCTAGTAGGATTCCCCTCTCCTTTTTCCTTTTCCGGGGTAGCAAAGGGGGAAAGAGAGGAGGAGTAGGAGAGGGAAAGGGGGCGCCACCTCCTGTCCGACCCTCTCTCTTCTCCACTAAGGCCCATGATGGCCCATTAACTTCCCCCCCGGGGGGGGGGGGTCCGATAACCCCTAGTACTCCGAAACTTATATGAAACTTCCCAAAACCATTCTGGTGTCCGAATGCAACCTTCCAATATATGAATCTTTACCTCTAGACCATTTCAAGACTCCTTGTCATGTATGTGATCTCATCCGGTATTCCAAACAAACTTCGGTCATCAAATCACATAACTCATAATACAAATCATCATCGAATGTTAAGCGTGCGGACCCTACTGCTTCGAGAACTATGTAGACATGACCGAGACACATCTCCGGTCAATAACCAATAGCGGAACCTGGATGCTCATATTGGTTCCTACATATTCTACGAAGATCTTTATCGGTTAAACCACATAGCGACATACGTTATTCCCTTTGTCATCGGTATGTTACTTGCTCGAGATTCGATCGTCGGTATCATCATACCTAGTTCAATCTCGTTACCGGCAAGTCTCTTTACTCATTCCATAATGCATCATCCCATAACTAACTCATTAGTCACATTTCTTACAAGGCTTATAGCGATGTACATTACCGAGAGGGCCCAGAGATACCTCTCTGATACCCGTAGTGACAAATCCTAATCTCGATCTATGCCAACTCAACAAACACCATCAGAGACACCTGCGGAGCATCTTTATAATCACCTAGTTATGTTGTGACATTTGATAGCACACAAGGTGTTCCTCCGGTATTCGGGAGTTACATAATCTCATAGTCAGAGGAACATGTATAAGTCATGAAGAAAGCAATAGCAATAAAACTTAACGATCATTATGCTAAGCTAACGGATGAGTCTTGTCCATCACATCATTCTCTAATGATGTGATCCTGTTCATCAAATGACAACACATGTCAATGGTCAGGAAACTTAACCATGTTTGATTAACGACCTAGTCTAGTAGAGGCATACTAGGGACACTCTGATTGTCTATGTATTCACACATTTACTAAGTTTCCGGTTAATACAATTCTAGCATGAATAATAAAAATTTATCATGATATAAGGAAATATAAATAAAAACTTTATTATTGCCTCTAGGGCATATTTCCTTCATCGGTGTTGGATATTAAAAAATAAAATAAATTTAAGAAATGATTAGTGGTTTAGAATCTCTATCTATAAAGGGAGGAATGCTTTCGGCCGTCCGTTGCTCCATTTACAAAAAAAACCATGTGTTTTCTCGAAATCAACTTGCAGTCTGGCCTTAAGTGACAAAAACAAATCGCTTTTTGTATCTTTTTCATAAACCCCCTTGTGTTTTCATGAAATAAACTCGCAGACCAGACTAAAGTAAAAAAGAATTGTTTTCTGTATTTTTCAATAAACCCCCTACCATTTCTATAATTAACTTGTAGTTTAACTATAAGTTACAAATGCTTTAAAAACTATCTTGTAAACCATAACTCCAATTTAAAATCGGTATACACGAAATTTGATTAGGAAAATGTGTAGAATCTGAATATGATGTAATTTTGACCTATTTAACATTTAAAAAATCATGTTTATGGTGTAATTCTAATCAATAGCGATGTGTACAATCTGGATATGATGTTATTTTTACCTATTTAACATTTAAAAAAAATCTATCTATGGTGTAATTTTAATCAATAACCACATATGCATGCCGCGGCAAAACATCACAAGGAAAAAAGAAAGTTATTTTTCATCTTATGAAGAGAGAGAGAGAGAGAGAGAGAGAGAGAACATAGATGGGACATTGGTTCAAATAAAAGGACATGGATCTATTGTGGTCTTTAGTCATGATTACTGGGTTAGGGGCATGTCGTATTGTTTCCTCCCATTGCAACGTCGGGGCTCTTTTGCTAGTAAATATTAAAGGATCACTATATTTTTTCTATTGGTGTTGCTTTACATAAGTTTCATATGCGTTAGTCAATAGTAGTTATTCCTTGGTGCTCAGATAATTGAAATACATATAGTGGCGGTGTTTCGTAGATCAAAGAACCAATGTTTCATATGCATTGATGTTGTTTCTCTTTTTATTTCTCCCAGGTTTGCTGATGTTGTTTCATTCATTGATGACTGCTACCTCTTCAGCTTGCGTTGGTTTTTCCCTTGAAGAGGAAAGGGTGATGTAGTAAAGTAGCGTAAGTATTTCCCTCAGTTTTGAGAGCCAAGGTACCAATCCAGTAGGAGACTACGCAACAAGCCACCAAATACCTGCACAAACAAACACCAACTTGCAACCAACGCAACAAAGGGGTTGTCAATCCCTTCATGGTTATTCGCAAAGTGAGATCTGATAGAGATGGATAAATGGTAAAGTAATATTTTTGGTATTTTTGGTTTATGAAACAGAAAGTAAAAGATTGCAAAGTAAGGGAACGGCAACAGAAATTGGCAAGTTGACGGAAACCTAATATGATGTAAAATAGACCTAGGGGACATAGGTTTCACTAGAGGCTTCTCTCAAGATAGAAGTTATTACGGTGGGTGAACAAATTACTGCCGAGCAATTGATAGAAAAGCGCAAAGTTATGATGATATCTAAGGCAATGATCATGAATATAGGCACCACGTCCGTGTCAAGTAGACCAAAACGATTCTGCATCTACTACTATTACTCCACACATCGACCGACTCCTGCCTGTATCTAGAGTATTAAGTTCATTAGAACAGATTAATGCATTAAGTAAGATGACATGATGTAGCGGGATTAACTCAAGCAATATGATGAAAACCCCATCTTGTTATCCTCAATGGCAACAATACCATATGTGTCGGTTCCCCTTCTGTCACTAGGATCAAGCACCACAAGATTGAACCCAAAGCTAAGCACTTCTCCCATTGCAAGAAAACCAATCTAGTTGGCCAAACCAAATCGATAGTTCAAAGAGACTTGCAAAGATATCAAATCATGCATAAAAGAATTCAGAGGAGATTCAAATAATATTCATAGATAAGCTGATCATAAATCCACAATTCATCGGATCTTGGCAAACACACTGCAATAGAGTATTACATAGAATAGATCTCCAAGAACATCAAGGAGAACTTTGTATTGAGAAACAAAGAGAGAGAAGGAGCCATCTAGCTACTAGCTATGGACCCGTAGGTCTGAAGTAAACTACTCACGCTTCATCGGAGATGCAATGGTGTTGATGTAGAAGCCCTCTGTGGTCGATTCCCCCTCCGGTAGGATGCCCGAAAAGGCCCAATATGGTATCTCACATGTACAGAAGGTTGCGACGGTGGAAAAGTGGTTTCGTGGCTCCCCTGGATGTTTTGGGGGTATAAGAGTATATATAGGAGGAAGAATTAGGTCATGAGAGCTACGAGGGGCCCACAAGGTCGGGGGAGGGGGCGTCGTCCACCCTTGTAGCCGCCTCGAGGCTCCTCTGACTTGCACTCCAAGTCTCCTGGGTGTCTTCTGGTCCAAGAAAAATCATCGCGAAAGTTTTATTCCATTTGGTATTTCTTTTCTGCGAAACTCTAAAACAAGGAAAAAATAGAAACTGGCACTGGGCTCTAGGTTAATAGGTTAGTCCCAAAAATCATATAAAACATCCAAAATAGATAATATAATAGCATGGATCAATAAAAAATAATAGATACGTTGGAGATGTATCGAGCATCCCCAAGCTTAATTCCTGCTCGTCCTCGAGTAGGTAAATGATAAAAATAGACTTTTTGATGTGGAATGCTACCTAACATATTTATCCATGTAATTCTCTTTATTGTGGCATGAATGTTCAGATCCGTAAGATTCAAAACAAAAGTTTAATATTGACATAAAAACAATAATACTTCAAGCATACTAACAAAAAAATTATGTCTTCTCAAAATAACATGGCCAAAGAAAGCTTATCCCTACAAAATCATATAGTCTGGCTATGCTCCATCTTCATCACACAAAATATTTAAATCATGCACAACCCCGATGACAAGCCAAGCAATTGTTTCATACTTTTGATGTTCTCAAACTTTTTCAACTTCCAAGCAATACATGAGCGTGAGCCATGGACATAGCACTATAGGTGGAATAGACGTTGGTTGTGGAGAAGACAAAAAGAAGGAGATAGTCTAACATCAACTAGGCATATCAACGGGCTATGGAGATGCCCATTAATAGATATCAATGTGAGTGAGTAGGGATTGCCATGCAACGGATGCACTAGAGCTATAAGTTTATGAAAGCTCAAAAAGAAAACTAAGTGGGTGTGCATCTAGCTCGCTTGCTCACTGTGATGCCCGGATAATTAAGCTACAGTAATCCCCTGCTAATGATGCCAGGTCACCATCATTACTGTCGCTAATCTCACTTAAGTCAAAGCCAGTTCATATTCAAATTTAAATCAAAGTCAAATTTAAAGTTTTAAAAGTTACAACTAAAAAGTACAAACTATGACAAATAATTCATAAGTAATATTGGGGGAGAAATCATCTTTTTATAAAGTATTTAAATACACTAGAGCATTTAAATCAGAGGCCTAAACTATTATTTAAATAACTTTTTAATAGTAAAATATTCTAACTAATTTAATTAAAGTTGCCAAACTTTTGTGACAGTGACATATTTTACAACACTAGTTATAGTGCAATATTTATAATTTATAAGAGAAAAATAAATAGAAAAAAAGAGAACATAAAATAAAAAAAGGAAAAGGAACATAGCGCACTGTTGGACTGGGCTCTAGGCGCACACAGTGCAGCCCAGCCCAACAACCACAGGCTTTCTTCCCCCTTCGGCTAGAGGAGAAGGCCACCACGCCATGGCCGTGCGCGCTCAACCCAGCGCACCACTACACCACCGGGGGGATAAGGGCGAGCCCCCTCGACCTCGTCATTCCCCCAAGAGATATTTTCCTCCTCACCCACTACCTCTCCTCTCACCTTATCCGCCCCTCCACCGAGTGTTGTCACCGTCGTGGCACCTCCGTTGGTGTGGCCACCGGCCACCGTTCGTCGTCCTCTAGAGCCCAGGAGGACCAACGTCCTCGTCTACATCTTCTACATCGACAGATCGAGGCCGGGAAGCAACACCACCGCCGCCCGTGTCATCTTCATCTCTGGCGGCCACCACTGCCACTCCGTTGTCCTGCTGCTCCGGCCATCCCTGACCCCCATTGCGCACGCCAACGTACTCCTTGGTGAGCCCTCCGGCGATTCTCCTCTCATTCCTTTCGAATCCAGTGTCGTAGGCCGCCGACCGTGCCCCGCATCCATGCACCGCCCGGCCGTTCCCCTACGACGTCTGCGTGTGCCCCGCTAATCGCTCGCCCGCGCGTGGCCACCCATCCTGCATCGCTCGCTGAACCGGTTGCTCTGTCCGGCCGCGCGAGCCACCCTGTTGCTCGCGTCGCTACTCGTTGTTAACCTCTGCAGCGCGTTCCCCCTGCGCCTGCCCCGCTCACATGCGCCTCCCCCCCGGTACTGCGTTCGCTCGCGCACGCACTGCGCGTAAACGTGCTACTCGCTGCAGCTTCGCCTGTTACCTCTCGGAAGCGCTCGCGCCGCTGCCTACCTGCTGCTGCTGCTGTAGCCTAGCGTCGCCGTTCCTCGCGCCGCGCTCGCGCTGCTGCCTACCTGCTGCTGCTACCGTAGCCTAGCGCCTCCGTTCCTCGCGCCGCTGCTTGCGCCTGCTGCCGCCCAGCCGCGTTGCCCCTCCCGCTCCTAGCTGCTTGCCACCGCGGCTCCCGGCGCCCGCTGCGGTCTTCCCCTACTGCTCCACTGCGTGCTTGTTGCTGTCTCTCACGCTCGCCACGCAGCGCGACCGCACTTGGCCACCATGGTCACCGGCGCCGGGAGCCGCCGGGACCCCCTCCCTTTCCTCTCCTCAGGTTGACCCGGCCGCCCCCACTCCGCCTTGGTGCCGCCTCGCTTCCGCGTCGTGGCCGGCCCTCTGCTACTGGCCGGCTCTGGCCGCCCTCTGCCCTGCTCCGCCTACCCCGCTGCCGGCCTCGACCATGGCCTCGCCGGGGCCAGGTCCGGCCGCCGCTGCCCCTTCTTTGTGAGCGTTCACGCATAGGAGGGAGGTGGCCTGAGCCACTTACAGGTGGGGCCCTCCCCCTGTAAATCAGATAAAAAGAAAAGAGTAGAGAAAAACGAAAATGGAAAATAAAAGGAAATAGTAAAGTGAATTAATTAATTAATTTGTAATATAATTAGTTTAATTAATTAACCTTGCTTAATTTGACCTAATTAACTAGGTTAAGTGTTTAATCCTATTTTAATTAAACTGTGACAATGACAGTGGGTCCTGCATGTCAGTTTGACCAGTCAAACACCATGTTGACTGCTGACATCTTGCTGATGTCATGCTGATGCAGTAAACCTATTTTTGAAATAAACTAAATCTATAAATTACAAAAATGTAATAAAACTTTGAAAATAAATATAAAATAAATGGGTGATGCTACAAATCAGCCAGATGATTTCTTAGAGAAATCATCCGCATGTTCAGTCGTCGGATCAGCGTGAAGGGAGGCGTTGGATTACAAATAGGCAGCAGCGAGAGCGACAGCTTCAACGCAGTGCCATTGCAGCCCCGCGGGAAGCTCAAACTCAGCACTAACAGCCTCCGGTGAGCTCCATTGCAACCTGACGAAGCTCCAGCACAGCAACGACGCTTCGGCGAACTCTATTGCAACTCCGACCGAGCTCCATTGCACCCCCAATAAAGCTCCAACGGCTCCGGCGAAGCTTTGTTGCAACTCCGACCGAGCTCCAACGCAGCACCGATGCTTCGTCGAAGCTCGATTGTAACTCCGGCCGAGCACCATGGATGCTGCATTGAAGCTTCATCGCCGGTGAGCAGTGCCATGGCTGCTGCGTTGAAGCACCATCGCCGCTGCGTTGCAGCTCTGCCGCCGGCGAGTAGCGCCATGGATGATGCGATGAAGCACCATCGCTGCTGCGTTGCAGCTCTACCACCAGCGAGCAGCGCCATGGATGCTGCGTCGAAGCTTTGTCGCCAGCGGGCAGCACCACGGATGCTGCGTTGAAGCACTGCGGCTTCAACAGCCGTCGCGAGCGCAGCCGCCGGTGAGAGCTCCCTTGCAGCCAAGCAGTACCGCCGCCGGCAAGCTCCACGGGGTCGGGGCGCTGCTTGTGCTGCATTGTAGCTCCGCCGCCGTGGCGAGATCCACGAAGACGCGACTTCCTTCGACGATGGGCGGCATCCGCCTCCGGCGAGCGGCGCCAGGCTCCGGCCTCCTCCTTCATGCTACAGCGCCATGCCTCCTCTCCCGCGTTTGACATCAAGGGGGGTGGAAAGGAGTGGGAACGAAAATGTGGACGCGAAGAAGATAAGGCTGGGGCGGTTGCAAGCGACGTGTGAGGCTGGACACGTGTCGTGCGTTCCAGGCGGTTTACACGGCGTGGAAAATCAGCCGGCTTAATTTAAACGTTTTCAAAAATAAATCGTACCTTGGATGGAAAAACTTTGTACATGAAAGTTTCTCAGAACGATGAGACGAATGCGGATACACGGCCCGTTCGTCCGCCACTCATCCCTAGCATAGCGAACACACATCTTTCCCCCTCCGGTTCATCTATCCAAAAACGCGAAACACCGGGGATATTTTCCCGGATGTTTCCCCCTTCACCGATACCACCTCATACCATGTCAGGGCACCCCTAGCACCGCTACTTGTCATGTCATGCTTCACTATGCATCTGTTTGCTTAATATTTATTGTTTCTTCCCCCTCTTCTCTCGCTACACACCGAGACCGACGCCGCTGCAACCCAGTACGACTACGGTGTTGACGACCCCTCTCTCTTGCCAGAGCAACCAGGCAAGCCCCCCTCCCCCTTGATCACCAGATATCGCCTACTCTTCTCTCTACTGCTTGCATTAGAGTAGTGTAGCATGTTACTGCTTTCCGTTAATCCTATTCTGATGCATAGCCTATCATTGTTGCTACAACTGTTGATACCTTACCTGCAATCCTAAATTCTTAGTATAGGATGCTAGATTATCATCAATGGACCTACATTCTTGTCAGTCTGCCATGCAATACTATCGGGCCGTGATCACATCGGGTGTTGATCACGGGTATATACTATACATACATACTATACATGTTGTGACTAAAGTCGGGTCGGCTCATTGAGTACCCGCAAGTGATTCCGATGTTGGGGGCTGAAGGGGAAGGTGGTTCCACCCAGGTAGTGGTGGGACTAGGTTCCCGACGGCCCCCGACTGTTACTTTGTGGCAGAGCGACAGGGTAGGTTGAGACCACCTAGGAGAGAGGTGGGCCTGGCCCTGGTCGGCGTTCGTGGTTACTTCAAAATAACACACTTAACGAGATCTGGGTATTTGATCTGAGTCTGGCTACTGGCCTATACGCATTAACCAACTACGCGGGAACAGTTATGGGCACTCGACTTCGTGGTATCAGCCGAAGCCTTCGTGACGTCAGCGACTGAGCGACGCGCGCCGGGTTGGACTGGAACGCCTGCTCTTGTATAAGGGATGCTAGGTCTGCTGACCGGCCGCGTACGCAACATGCAAGTGTGCAGTGAGCGATGGGCCCAGACCCCTGCGCCATAGAATTTAGACCGGCGTGCTGACCTCTCTGTTGTGCCTAGGTAGGGCTGCAACGTGTTGATCTTCCGAGGCCGGGCATGACCCAGACAAGTGTGTTCGGACAAAGGGGATCAAGTGTGTTGGGAAATGTGGTGCACCCCTGCAGGGAAGTTAATCTGTTCGAATAGTCGTGATCTTCGGTAACAGGACGACTTGGAGTTGTACCTTGACCTTATGACAACTAGAACCGGATACTTAATAAAACACACCCTTTCAAGTGCCAGATACAACTCGGTGATCGCTCTCTAACAGGGCGACGAGGAGAGGATCGCCGGGTAGGATTATGCTACACGATGCTACTTGGTGTACTTACCATCTACTCTCTTCTTCTGCTGCAAGATGGAGGTTACCAGAAGCGTAGTCTTCGATAGGACTAGCTATCCCCCTCTTATCCCGGCATTCTGCAGTTCAGTCCACATATGTTACCCCTTTTCCATTTGATACCAATGCATACATATGTAGTGTAGCTCCTTGCTTGCGAGTACTTTGGATGAGTACTCACGGTTGCTTTGCTCCCCCTTTTCCCCTTTCCTATACCCGATTGCTGCGACCAGACGTTGGAGTCCAGGAGCCAGACGCCACTGTCGATGACGACTACTACTACTTGGGAGGTGCCTACTACTACGTGCAGGCTGCTGACAACGACCAGGAGTAGTTTAGGAGGATCCCAGGCAGGAGGCATGCGCTTCTTTCGATCTGTATCCTAGTTTGTGCTAGCCTTCTTAAGGTAAACTTGTTTAACTTATGTCTGTACTCAGATATTGTTGCTTCCGCTGACTCGTCTATGATCGAGCTCTTGTATTCGAGCCCTCGAGACCCCTGGCTTGTAATATGATGCATGTATGACTTATTTTTTTGTAGAGTTGTGTTGTGATATCTTCCCGTGAGTCCCTGATCTTGATCATACACGTTTCTGTGTATGATTAGTGTACGATCAAATCAGGGGCGTCACAAGTTGGTATCAGAGCCGACTGCCTGTAGGAATCCCTCTTCCATACTCCTTGGCCGAAGTTGAGTCTAGTCGATGAAAATTGTTTTACTAACTTGGCTGTGCGGCCCATGGGCCCATGTCACCATTGGGTGGTATTAGGATCTTTTACTCCTCGATCCTTACTCTGGGATTCTGATCTCTCTTCTATTTGGGTTAAAAGATTTTCTAAAATCTAACTTTAGGTTCTCGAAAACACTTTCTCCCATAGAGCCCCTTCAGTTCAGACGATCGACGGTTGCACCAAAAGATTGCGAAGTTACTCTCTGATACTCTTTTAAGACTTTGTGCCCGTTGTTTTTGCAATTCCCTGCCACCGAAATATCCCTATGGATAAATACATACACTTGTCGTTCTTACTTTTAATCCCACTGATCTTGTTATAACAAGATGCCCCGAACTGCTCTCCGTTGTTTTGAGAATCCTTTTGAGCTTACTTCCTTGCAGTTCTTGCCACATGAATACCCTCTACGGATAATTCCTCGCACTTACTGAGTATCCGCTCATCCCCAGTTGATTCTAGTAATTCACAAAAGTCTTTGAAATACTATTTGCATATCCAAAATCCTGAGCAGCCTATTGCTCTTGAAATTCTTGCTTACTTGCATCATGGTTAATCCCATAAGACTCGTAATCATTATTGGCATACCTTGTCATTATCATTTTGAGTCTTTGATCCATTATGGTTGTGAATGCTCGCAATCCTCAATCAGATCCTAGAATTCATCCTTTTGACTTAGGAGTCATTTTAAACGTAAGCTGAATCTCGACCAACCAAATTGTTGTCGATTTTACCCCTAAGCCTACTCAACTTATCCATCCTTAATCAGAGCATTTTATTTTGATCCTTTGATTTGGAAATCATAATTCCTTCACATGAGAGCTTTGAATTAGCCAGTTGCTTCTATAATCCAATGCCTTTGCATTGTTTCTTCCTCTGGTTGCATGCCGATACTCACATCAGCTTCTCGATGGACCGTCGGCTCCTTTGTTGAAATATCATCCAAAAGTGTCCTTCGTATACAAAACCTCGAGAAGTTCTTTCCCTGATATATAATGCCTTTGGCAATTTGCATCCTCTGCTTTGATAACCATACTCTACTTTTGAGCTTGTAATATTTACTCCGAAGTTTGTAGTATATGTTCCTAAGATGCCCTGATGGGTTGAACCTACGCCTTCCCTAATCCGTGTGAACCCGAAAGATTTCATGGGTCATACTTATCTGGTATTGCACCAGGTAAAAACTTTCAACAACTAATGTCATTTTCTAAAAATGAGAGGTGAATGAAAGGTTATGCGTTGAACAAGTGGGAGTCGACCTTGAACCCTGTGTTCATGCCCATGGACACGATGTATACCTTATCATGGAAGCTTCTCTTAAAATAATTATCCCCTTGCTATAAGTTCATATTGTATCTGTGTATGTGGTTCCGACCATGTTTCTCCTTGATTCCATTTCTCGTGCAAGTTTGAGCACTTGTCTTCTGCAGAGCAATACCCTAGTCCAACCTCTACTTTGATCTGTCGTCGAGTATTACCCCGTGGTATCTCGAGATTATCATGGAACTGCATAACTTCTTATGAGTTCTTCATCAAGTAACATTCTCACCGATTCCAATTTTTCACAGGCTCTGAGTTATTAAACACTCAAAGACACTGATAACCGAACCAAGCCCGCACTACGGTTCAACAACTCTTAGTAATCTTCTTTACATATGAGTTTGTACCCGATCACGTCATTCCTAGCCTGTTTGGTTATATCATTGCCGTGATGATTTTAACTGTGCTACCTGGTCCTTATTCCTGGAGCACCATTTTCAATGAGGAGCTAAGCTTACGTCAATCTTCCTCATCATATCATCTCGCCTTGAACAACAAGCTTGATTTCGTGTTTGTGTCGTACCTGTGGTTCCAATAACCTTGCGCTTCATCATTCTGCTGACTTGATGTCATCGCCGATCTGTTACATCTTCTTGAAACCTCTAGACAACTGTGGTGTGATCATCATCAACATTCTGAGGTCTTCGAAGATATCTACCGAATTCTTGATGAGAAAAACCATCCCTCCCCTTGATGATTTGTGTTATCATCGACCATCGTATTGCCTTCCCTCCAACACAAACATGTTCGTGTTTGGTGTTATTCCTTGAGTTCCTTGCTACCCATCATTTATTCTTCTTTACCTTGGAGTATTACCATCTTTTATGTCAAGAATGTCCTAAGGATTTCAACACCTCTGGAGAATTCTTGATACAAGTGATACTTATCACCATCACCATTCCTTTCCTGGTCACCGTGTTGTTCCTTACCGGAATACCGGCAAATGGACTGTGATGTGTAATTCCAAAACTTCTAGCAACCTATTGCTTGAAGTAAATGGTTGATAGTTTGATTCTTAGTCTATTAATTATTGGATCACCATTCTAACATTGATCGTGCTACTTAATCCCTACTTCCCGGTGCACTTTCAATCAATGTTTAATTGTGTATGTTTCCTCGAGCATACATCATTATATCATTTGATCTAACAAATGTTACCTCCTTGTTCACATAATTGTGGGAATCCATCTTTTGGAAATCTCAATGAATCGTCATTAAGTTCATCAACCACCTCCTCATCCTCTCCTTGGTTTAATGATGAACTCATGATTCGGAACTTGTTTCCATATATAGTTCATTTCCTGAGAATCTTGCAACTCCATCTCGTCTAATTGTGTCGCATCCCTTCCCTCTCAGACATCCCGAGTCTGAGGTATCTTGACACCAATCAGATCTGAATCTTGGTCAGATATGATGGTTGGAACATATTTCCAAGAGTCATAACCTTGGTCTTTATATGACCCGGTAAGGTGATGTCATGCCTAGCACACCTGGCCGGAGGCCCTATTGTTATAGATTTCTTTTTAGCAAGGTTATCCATTCTTCCATGAGGAAATTGTAAGACTTATTCTATAAGTTGTTTCCGATGGATCCTTTGTATCCAAAGTATGACCTTTGCTTGAAGACCATGCCAATGCTACCTCGAAGCATGTCTGTGGTACTCCGATTTTCAATAAGAGCATTTGAAGAACAATGCTAAAAATTCTTTATTAATCATCCAAACACCGTTGTATGGGTAATGTCATCAAATTTCTCTCCCTTTTCCTAAAGGGTTTTCTACGAGATATCATGTCATGGATATCATACTCTGCTTGTCCTTGGGAAGGATATACCCTTGAAATATGTGTTTAAACACATTTTCCTTTCCATTGTTCTGTTTAATCTGATAACCATGTTTTCCTTTCCATTGGTTGGATTAACATTTCTTGTGATCTATATGATCTAAGCAGTAATATTCTCCTGCTTATGTGAACACCTCGGTGTACAATTCTGTCAGCAAGGCCCTGTTACTATTGTTGATGACATTCCGGTAACCACCGATGGACGAGAACCTTGCCTATTGGTCCGCCTCGTTTCAACGAGCAGGGAAATGGTTCTCTTTGTCCCTCGCCCTTGGTACCGATGTTGTTGCTGACATAACCGACAGGCTATCTGTTGACATGTCTTGCCTACATGGTCATACAAGACGTCACCGCCCTTCCTATCGTTAACCCACATGGTGGGCCCATGACCCACAGTTCCACAGGATCGAAACCTGACTCTCTTGTACACCCCCTGTTCTCAATGTTTTCCTCGCACGTGGCCTCGTATGAAATTCACGAGCCACTTTCCGAGAGATCATCAATTCTGTTATCAGAGATAATACTGATTCCCGTTACTTTGAACTCCTTTCACACCCTGTATCAGGCATCGACCGATTGCCTCCCCGCTTGAAGCTTCCCATGATACCTCCTTACTTTGCTATCGATATTTTCTTAAGTTTCAATTCGAGAGTTACTTTCCGCCACCTTCCCCATTGTTTTTGACCAGATAGTCAACCTTGCAGAGGTCCGTTCTCCTGGAATACCCACCCTTTATTCTTTCGTAAGTACGATGGAGTTCCCGAAGAAAGGATGCCGACTTCATCATGATGACCTGAAGCAGAGTAATGAAGACATCCACATAATGGATTGACCTCTTCGAGAAGAGCAACCAAGTCCGAGAAGTTTCGTTAGAATTGTGTAATGAGATCTTCCCCCCTTACACAACCCTTAAATCTCGGGACAAGATTTCTTGTAGTAGAGGAGAATTGTGACGCCCGGATAATTAAGCTACAGTAATCCCCTGCTAATGATGCCAGGTCACCATCCTTACTGTTGCTAATCTCACTTAAGTCAAAGCCAATTCATATTCAAATTTAAATCAAAGTCAAAATTTGAAGTTTTTAAAAGTTAGAACTTAAAAGTACAAACTATGACAAATAATTCATAAGTAATATTGGCGGAGAAATCATCTTTTTATAAAGTATTTAAATACACTGAAGCATTTAAATCAGAGGCCTAAACTATTATTTAAATACCTTTTTAATAGTAAAATATTCCAACTAATTTAATTAAAGTTGCCAAACTTTTGTGACAGTGGAATATTTTACAACACTAGTTATAGTGCAATATTTATAATTTATAAGACAAAAATAAATAGAAACAAAAAAAGAGAACATAAAATAAAAAAGGAAAAGGAACAGAGCGCGTTGTTGGACTGGGTTCTAGGCGCACATAGTGCAGCCCAGCCCAACAACCGCAGCCTTTCTTCCCCCTCCGGCTATAGGAGAAGGCCATCACACCATGGCCGTGCGCGCTCAACCCCGCGCACTGCTACACCACCAGGGGGATAAGGGCGAGCCCCCTCGACCTCGTCATCCCCCAAGAGATCTTTTCCTCCTCACCCACTACCTCTCCTCTCACCTTATCCGCCCCTCCACCGGGTGTTGTCGCCGCCGTGGCACCTCCGTTGGCGTGGCCACCGGCCACCATTCGTCGTCCTCTAGAGCCCAGGAGGACCAACGTCCTCGTCTTCGTCTTCTACATCGACAGATCGAGGCCGGGAAGCAACACCACCGCCGCCCGTGTCATCTTCATCTCTAGCGGCCGCCACTGCCAGTCCGTCGTCCTGCTGCTCTGGCCATCCCCGACCCCCATCGCGCTCGCCAACGTACTCCCCGGTGAGCCCTCCGGTGATTCTCCTCTCATTCCTTTCGAATCCAGTGTCGTAGGCCGCTGACCGTGCCCCGCATACATGCACCGCCCGGCCGTTCCCCTGCGACGCCCGCGCGTGCCCCGCTAATCGCCCGCCCGTGCGTGGCCACCCCTCCTGCGTCGCTCGCTGAATATGTCGCTCTTTCCGGCCGCACGAGCCGCCCTGTTGCTCGCGCCGCTGCTCGCTCTTGACCTCTGCACCGCGTTCCCCTTGCGCCTGCCCCGCTCGCCTGCGCCTCCCCTCCGCTACTGTGTTCGCTCGCGCATGCACCGCGCGTAAATGCACTACTCGCTGCAGCCTTGCCTGTTACCTCTCGGAAGCGCTTGCGCCGCTGCCTACCTACTGCTGCTGCCGTAGCCTAGCACCGCCGTTCCTTGCGCCGCGCTCGCGCCGCTGCCTACCTGCTGCTGCTACCATAGCCTAGCGCCGCCGTTCTTCGCGCCGCTGCTCGCGCCTGCTGCCGCCCAGCCACGTCGCCCCTCCCGCTCCTAGCTGCTTGCCGCCGCGGCTCCCGACGCCCGCCGCGGTCTTCCCCTGCTGCTCCACTGCGTTCTTGCTGTTGTCTCTCGCGCTTGCCGCGCAGCGCGCCCGCCCTTGGCCACCATGGTCGCCGGCGCCGCGAGCCGCCGTACGTGCTCCCGCACGGACCCCCTCCCTTTCCTCTCCTCGGGTCGACCCGACCGCCCCCACACCGCCTTGGTGTCGCCTCGCTTCCGCGCCATGGCCGACCCTCTTCTACTGGCCGGCTCCGGCCGCCCTCTGCCCTGCTCCGCCTACCCCGCTGCCGGGCTCGGCCATGGCCTCGCCGGGGCCAGGTCCGGTCGCCGCTGCCCCTCCTTTGTGTGCGTTCGTGCATAGGAGGGAGGTGGCCTGAGCCACTTACAGGTGGGGTCCTCCCCTGTAAAGCAGATAAAAAGAAAAGAGTAGAGAAAAATGAAAATGGAAAATAAAAGGAAATAGTAAAGTGAATTAGTTAATTAATTAATTCGTAATATAATTAGTTTAATTAATTAACCTTGCTTAATTTGACCTAATTAACTAGGTTAAGTGTTTAATCCTATTTTAATTAAACTGTGACAATGACAGTGGGTCCTGCATGTCAGTTTGACCAGTCAAACACCATTTTGACTCCTGACATCTTGTTGATGTCATGCTAATGCAGTAAACCTGTTTTTGAAATAAACTAAATCTGTAAATTACAAAAATGTAATAAAACTTTGAAAATTAATATAAAATAAACCGTACCTCGGATGGAAAAACTTTGTACATGAAAGTTGCTCAGAACGATGAGAAGAATCCGGATACGCAGCCCGTTCGTCTGCCACGCATCCCTAGCATAGCGAATCTGCAACTTTCCCCCTCCGGTTCATCTGTGCGAAAACGCGAAACACCGGGAATATTTTCCCGGATGTTTCCCCCCTTCACCGGTACCACCTCATACCATGTCAGGGCACCCCTAGCACCGCTACTTGTCATGTCATGCATCGCTATGCATCTGTTTGCTTACTATTTATTGTTTCTTCCCCCCTCTTCTCTCGCTAGACACCGAGACCGACGCCGCTGCTACCCAGTACGACTATGATGTTGACGACCCCTCTCTCTTGCCAGAGCAACCAGGCAAGCCCCCCCCCCCTTGATCACCAGATATTGCCTACTCTTCTCTCTACTGCTTGCATTAGAGTAGTGTAGCATGTTACTGCTTTCCGTTAATCCTATTCTGATGCATAGCCTGTCATTGTTGCTACAATTGTTGATACCTTACCTGCAATCCTAAATGCTTAGTATAGGATGCTAGATTATCATCAGTGGCCCTACATTCTTGTCAGTCTGCCATGTTATACTATCGGGCCGTGATCACGTCGGGTGTTGATCACGGGTATACACTATACATACATACTATACATGTTGTGACTAAAGTCGGGTCGGCTTATTGAGTACCCGCAAGTGATTCCAATGTTAGGGGCTGAAGGGGCAGGTGGTTCCACCCAGGTAGTGGCGGGCCTAGGTTCTCGACGCTCCCCCAACTGTTACTTTGTGGCGGAACGACAGGGCAGGTTGAGACCACCTAGGAGAGAGGTGGGCCTGGCCCTTGTCGGCGTTCGCGGTTACTTATAAATAACATGCTTAACGAGATCTAGGTATTTGATCTGAGTCTGGATACTGGCCTATATGCATTAACCAACTATATGAGAACAGCTATGGGCACTCGACATCGTGGTATCAGCCGAACCCTTCGTGACGTCAGCGACTGAGCGGCGCATGCCGGGTTGGACTGGAACGCCTGCTCTTGTATAAGGGAGGCTAGGTCTGCTCACCGGCCACGTACGCAACATGCAGGTGTGCGATGGGTGATGGGCCCAGACCCCTATGCCATAGGATTTAGACCGGCGTGCTGACCTCTCTGTTGTGCCTAGGTAGGGCTGCGACGTGTTGATCTTCCGAGGCTGGGCATGACCCAGACAAGTGTGTCCGGACAAAGGGGATCGAGCGTGTTGGGAAATGTGGTGCACCCCTGCAGGGAAGTTAATCTATTCAAATAGTCGTGATCTTCGGTAACAGGATGACTTGGAGTTGTACCTTGACCTTATGACAACTAGAACCGGATACTTAATAAAACACACCCTTTCAAGTGCCAGATACAACTCGGTGATCGCTCTCTAACAGGGCGACGAAGAGAGGATCGCCGGGTAGGATTATGCTACACGATGCTACTTGGTGTACTTACCATCTACTCTCTTCTTCTACTGTAAGATGGAGGTTAATAGAAGCGTAGTCTTTGATAGGACTAGCTATCCTGCTCTTATCCCGGCACTCTGCTGTTCAGTCCACATATGTTACCCCTTTTCCATTTGATACCAATGCATACATATGTAGTGTAGCTCCTTGCTTGTGAGTACTTTGGATGAGTACTCACGGTTGCTTTGCTCCCCCTTTTCCCCTTTCCTATACCCGATTGCTGCGACCAGACGTTGGAGTCCAGGAGCCAGACGCCACTGTCGATGATGACTACTACTACTCGGGAGGTGCCTACTACTACGTGCAGGCCGCTGACAGTGACCAGGAGTAGTTTAGGAGGATCCCAAGCAGGAGGCCTGCGCCTCTTTCGATCTGTATCCCAGTTTGTGCTAGCCTTCTTAAGGCAAACTTGTTTAACTTATGTCTGTACTCAGATATTGTTTCTTCCGCTGACTCGTCTATGATCGAGCTCTTGTATTCGAGCCCTCGAGGCCCCTGGCTTGTAATATGATGCTTGTATGACTTTTTTTGTAGATTTGTGTTTTGATATCTTCCCGTGAGTCCCTGATCTTGATCGTACACGTTTGCGTGCATGATTAGTGTACGATCAAATCGGGGGCGTCACACTCACGAAGACCTAGGGCAATTTGAGGAAGCCCGTCATTGGAATATACAAGCCAAGTTCTATAATGAAAAAATTCCCACTAGTATATGAAAGTGATATCATAGGATACTCTCTATCATGAAGATCATGGTGCTACTTTGAACCACAAGTGTGGCAAAAAGGATAGTAACATTGTCCCTTCTCTCTTTCTCTCATTTATTTATTTATTTGGGCCTTCTCTCATTTTTTGGCCTCTTTTATTTATTTATTTTTCGTCCGGAGTCTCATCTCGACTTGTGGGGGAATCATAGTCTCCATCATACTTTCCTCACATGGGACAATGCTCTAATAATGAAGATCATCACACTTTTATTTACTTACAACTAAAGAATTACAACTCGATACTGAGAACAAAATATGAATCTATATGCATGTCTCCAGTGGTGTACCGGGATGTGCAATGAATCAAGAGTGACATGTATAAAAAATGATGAACGGTGGCTTTGCCACAAATACAATGTCAACTACATGATCATGCAAAGCAATATGACAATGATGGAGCATGTCATAATAAACGGAACTTTGGAAAGTTGCATGGCAATATATCTCGGAATGGCTATGGAAATGCCATAATAGGTAGGTATGGTGTCTGTTTTGAGGAAGGATATGTGGTGGGTTTATTGTACCGGTGAAAGTCGCGTGGTACTATAGAGGCTAGCAATGGCGGAAAGGTGAGAGTGTGTATAATCCATGGACTTAACATTAGTCATAAAGAACTCACATACTTATTGCAAAAATCTATTAGTCATCGAAACAAAGTACTATGTGCATGCTCCTGGGGGGATAGATTGGTAGGAAAATACCATGCTCATTCCCGATCGCCACTCATAAGGAAACAATCAAAAAATAAATCATGCTCCGACTTCATCACATAACGTTTCACCATACATGCATGCTACGGGACTCACAAACTTTAACACAAGTATTTCTCAAATTCACAACTACTTACTAGCATGACTCTAATATCACCATCTTCACATATCAAAACAATCATAAGGAATCAAACTTCTCATAGTATTCAATGCACTTATATGAAAGTTTTTATTATATCCCTCTTGGATGCCTATCATATTAGGACTAATTTTATAACCAAAGCAAATTACCATGCTGTTTAGAGACTCTCAAAATAATATAAGTGAAATATGATAGTTCATCAATTTCTGTAAAATAAAACCACCGTCGTGCTCTAAAAAGATATAAGTGAAGCACTAGAGCAAATTTTGCCTAGCTCAAAAGATACAAGTGAAGCATATATAGCATTCTAATAAATCACGATTCATGCGTGTCTCTCTCAAAAGGTGTGTACAGCAAGGATGGTTGTGGCAAACTAAAAAGCAAAGACTCAAATCATACAAGACACTCCAAGCAAAACACATATCATGTGGTGAATAAAAATATAGCCTCAAGTAAAGTTACCGATGGACGAAGACGAAAGAGGGGATGCCATCCCGGAGCATCCCCAAGCTTAGGCTTTTTGACATCCTTGAATATTACCTTGGGGTGCCTTGGGAATCCCCAAGCTTAGGCTCTTGCCACTCCTTATTCCATAGTCCATCAAATCCTTACCCAAAACTTGAAAACTTCACAACACAAAACTCCAACAGAAAATCTCGTAAGCTCCGTTAGTATAAGAAAATAAATCACCACTTTTGGTACTGTTGTGAATTCATTCTTTATTTATGTTGGTGTAATATCTACTATATTCCAACTTTTCCATGGTTCATACCCCCCGATACTAGCCATAGATGCATCAAAATAAGCAAACAACACGTGAAAAACACAATCTGTCAAAAACAAAACAGTCTGTAGCAATCTGGGTATTCCGAATACTCCTATAACTCCAAAAATCCTGAGAAATTAGGAAGTCCTAGACAATTTTTTATTAATTCTCTAAAAAAATAATCAGTATTTTATCGCGCTTTTGTTAAAAATTAAAACTAATCTCCTGGGTGCAAAAGTTTCTGTTTTTCAGCAGGATCAAATCAACTATTACCATAAGCCATCCCAAATGTCTTACTTGGCACAAACACTAATTAAAACACAAAAACACATCTAACCAGAGGCTAGATGATTTATTTATTTCTAAACAGGACCTAAAAAGCAAGAACAAAAATAAAATTGGCCTGCCTCCCAACAAGCGCTATTGTTTAACGCCCCTAGCTAGGCATAAAAAACACGAATAGATCTAAGTGTTATCATCTTTGGCATGCAATCCATAAGTGGCTCTCATAATATATTCATAAGGCAATTTAATTTTCTTTCTTGGAAAGTGTTCCATGCCTTTCCTTAACAGTAATTGAAATCTAATGTTTCCTTCTTTCATATCAATAATTGCACCAATCATTCTAAGGAAAGGCCTACCAAGAATAATAGGACATGTAGGATTGCAATGTATATCAAGAAGAATGAAATCTACGGGCACATAATTCCTATTTGAAACAATAATAACATCATTAATTCTTCCCATAGGTTTCTTAAAAGTGGAATCCACAAGATGCAAATTTAAGGAACAATCATCAAATTCACAGAAACCTAACACATCACATAAAGTTTTTGGAATCGTGGAAACACTAGCAGCCAAATCACACAAAGCAAAGCATTCATAATCTTTAATATTAATCTTAATAGTAGGTTCCCACTCATCATAATTTTTTCTAGGAATAGAAACTTCCAAATTAATCCTTTCTTCATAAGATTGCATCATAGCATCAACGATGTGTTTAGTAAAAGCTTTGTTTTGATTATAAGCATGAGGAGAATTCAACATGGATTGCAAAAAGGAAATACAATCTATCAAATAGCAATTATCATAACTAAAGTCCTTGAAATCCAAAATAGTGGGTTCATTGCTATCTAAAGTTTTGACCTCTTCAATCCCACTTTTATCAATTTTTGCATCAAGATCTAAAAACTCTGAATCATTGGGATGCCTTCTAAGTAAAGTTAACTCATCTCCAATCCCATCTTTATCAAGATTTACATTGGAAAACAAAGATTCAATAGGAGTCACATCAATCACTTTTATATCTTCATCATTATTTTCATGAAAATTGGAAGAACACGCTTTTATAAACCAAACTTTCTTAGCACGCATCTTAGCGGTTCTTTCTTTGCACTCATCAATGGAAATTCTCATGGCTTTGAGAGACTCATTGGTATCATGCTTAGGTGGAATAGATCTAAGTTTCAAAGAATTATCATCAAGAGAAATTCTATCCAAGTTCCTAGCCAAATCATCAATCTTAAGCAAATTTTCTTCAATCGAAGCATTGAAATTCTTTTGCGAACTAATAAATTCTTTAAAACTATTCTCAAATTAAGAGGGCATCTTATTATAATTTACATAAGAATTGTTTTCAATCAAAGTAGACAAATGCATATCATTAGGATCAAAAGGAGCACCCTAACTAGCAAACAATTTCATAAGCTCATCCATCTTTCCACTCAAAACATTTATTTCTTCAATTGCATGCACTTTTTACTAGTGCAAGATCTTTCGGTATGCCATTGAGAATAGTTAACCATAATATTATCTAGGAGTTTAGTGGCTTCTCCTAAAGTAATTTCCATAAAAGTGCCTCCCACGGACGAATCTAAAAAATTTCTAGAAGCAAAATTCAATCCGGCATAAAAATTTTGTATAATCATCCATAAATTCAAACCATGAGTAGGGCAATTTATAATCATCAATTTCATCCTATCCCAAGGTTGTGCAACATGTTCATGATAAAGTTGCTTAAAATTCATAATATCGTTCCTAAGGGAGGTGATCTTAGCGGGAGTAAAATACTTGGAAATAAACGCATATTTACACTTATTCCATGAATCAATACTATTTTTAGGAAAAGATGAAAACCAAAGATGAAAACCAAGTTTTAGCGCGGTCCCTAAGCGAGGATGGAAATAACTTCAACTTAACAATATCATTATCCACATCTTTTTTCTTTTGCATATCGCACAAATCAAAGAAATTATTAAGATCGGATGCGGCATCTTCATTGGGAAGGCCAGAAAATTGATCTTTCATAACAAGATTCAACAAAGCAGTATTAATCTTGCAAGATTCTGCATTAGCATTGGGAGCAATCGGAGTACTAATAAAATCATTGTTGTTCATATTGGAAAAGTCACACAATTTGGTATTATCTTGACACTACAAAAAAAATACACTTCCGTGATGATACGTGTTTGTCACAGTAGGTCACGTTTTCTGTCATGCATGTACATCCATGACAAATTTATGACAGAATCAAGATAGTCATACCTGTGCGGTCGTAGAAGTGTTCCATGACATTGCCAAAATTATCATCACGGAAGTGTCCACTTCCATGACGATAAATCGCGTGTCACAGAAGTGCTTTCGTCAAGGGTGACCGACACGTGGCATCCACCGTAACGGAACGCCGTTAAGCTATCGGGTCGGATTTTGGATCCGATAACCCGTTAACAGCCACGACCAATGCCGATTTTCCACATGTAAAATTCTCATTGGCTGACGGATCCACGCGTCAGCTCCTCGTTGGCACAGGTGTCACTCCTCCAACGGTCGAGATGGGCCTATGATATGTTGACACGTGGACCAGCCCAAAAGTGGCCCACAAAGAGTAAATGGGCCGGCCCAACCGAAGGCCCATAAGATTTAGCGGACCATAATGGGCCGACCAAGCTAAAGGCCCACAAAATTTAGCGAACCATAATGGGCCAGCCCAGCTAAAGGCCCACACGATTTTGCAGACCATAATGGGTCGGCCCAGCTAAAGGCCCACAAGATTTTGCGGACCACAATGGGCCGGCCCAGCTAAAGGCCCACTAGATTCTGCCGACCATAATGGGCCGGCCCAGCTAAAGGCCCAACATTCTCTATCAAATCGGCCCGTCAACGGCCTGTCCTAAACTTGTCATCAATGCGGCCCATGGTCACTTCTGGCCCGTTAACAGTCCGCTAAGTAATTAGGCTGAATTACAGCCCGGTGTATTTCCGGCCTGTTAAAGGTCCGACTTCATTTGGGCCCATTTACAGGCCATCAAAACTTTCGACCCATAAACGACCGTGAAGGATTTGGGTCATATTCGGCCATGTCTGACATTCGGCCTGTTAGAGGCACACTATAGCTTTGGGCCACTTTCGGCCTGTTAATGCCGGACGTAAACCATGGGCCATATGTGGCCCAACGTCATATTGGCCCCATTAACGGCCCATATAAAAATGACGATAATCTAGCCTGACCGAAGTTCCAGCCTGTTAAAGGCCCGTGTATTAGGTCGGCGCATTTACGGCCCGTCTAAATTTCGGCCTGTTAAAGTCCAGTGGGTTATTTGGCACAATCAGGGCCCAATCTCACTTTTGGTCTATTAAAGGCCCATGTATTTTATGGGCTCGAGATATTTACACCTGTAAACGGCCTATTTTTACTGAGGGCCCAAATTATGTTTAGGCCTGTTAAAGGCCCACTATGGGCATAGGCCTACCAGAAAAATATGAAAGCTTATGCTGATTTAGGCCCAGATATTTTTAGTGGGCTACATGCCAATTTCGGCCCATAATTGTTTTTAGCCCAATTGGAATGGGCCCGACGAATGTTGGCATGTTGGGCTCCTACGAAGCTTTAGGCCGAATACATTACTAAGATAAACCTACACTATACACAAATAGCATCGTAATTACTGCAGCCTGAGGCAGCATCATAAATGTTGTATCACAACAAAATAAATTCCAACCATACAACAAAAGGCCTGTTGGCATAAAGTTTACAGTCCTTCCAGATAAAAGCACCATCAGATGTATAGAAGCACAGATCATTTGACCTGAGTGCTAATGTTCCAGGCTGTAGAATCTGATGGAGCAGCACGATCTCCACCTTTTTCCACCATTGCTCTTGAACAACAAAGCGAATGTCTGATAGTCTGGTTTCAAAACCATTCATATCTTGACGACATTTCTCAACCACTATTCTTGTTTCCAAAACAACGTCCACTAGGGATTGGACTTGTGTCTGGAGCACAGATATATCACTCTATCTAGCAGGAAGATTTTGTTCAGTAGGCGATTTGGACGAGGTTACCTTGACAACCAACCCAGAATTACACAGGAAGGTGCTTTTTGCACTGTTAGTGGAGAGATACTGACGCACTGCAGCAAGAGGTGATATTGTGCCTGTAGTAGCCTCGTCACCTTCAGGTGGTTGTGGCTGTTCAATCATTTGTTCCATAGCTTCCTGAAAGTTTGAACTTGTAGATTAGTGTACCAAATAAGTTACTAATGAGACAAAAACAAACAAAGTAGGTTAAACGTTTATACATAACTTATTTTGGTGAACTACTGTAATACATTAGCATGTATTGTAGTGCCAACTACATAATAAAATCACTTTCGGAACATATGTCCATGTAGCATGCCTACTGTATTGTCTATTTCCTCACATTCGTTGACATCTAAGGATAAAGAGACATGGTTTAAAGTAGGATGAACATAGTATGACATCATTCATATCATGGGCAAACAGATATAAAACAAACAGGCTATTTTATCATTGTGTGTGCACGTGAACATAACAACTAGATTACAGATCAAGACCAAAAGAATATCCTTCATCTCTTTTAAACCATGTAAGGTGAAATGATATGTTAAGACAACTGTGAATAAAAGTGAACAGAGTAACTGACATTGGCTGCAAACCAAGTAGTTAAATGAACACATCACAGTACCAATCAGTTCAAGGCAGGAGGAGTAAGGACTTACAACAGCGGCTTGAACTGGTGTGCTCATGTCCTTCATCTTGCTGGTGTGGCAATCCTTGAAGATTTGCACTGCACTCGGTTCAGGTTCTTTTTGGTCCGCACGACAGCGGCTTGAACTGGTGTGCTCATGTCCTTCATCTTGCTGGTGTGGCAATCCTTGAAGATTTGCACTGCATTCGGTTCAGGTTCTTTTTGGTCCGCACGGGATTTCCTCTGTATTTGGAACAAGTCAATATAGATACGATAATATGGCACAAAAAAGAAGGAAGTAGCAGCTATTTACAAGAGCCTCGCAATGTGCAATATAGCTGTGAGATCCTGTGGTCTGTTGGAATTTCACTTTAGAACGGTTGGTTTTGTTCTTCAAATAGTTAGCCTAGAAGAAGATACACTTGTAAGGCACATACATAAATACAAGTTCAATATGTGGTCTGATCAAATACATATAGCCTACCTGATACTTTGGATCAGACCAGTGTTTAACGAGGGCTGTCCAGTCTTCATCTGTAATATATTCCACTGGAGATGTTTGGGCGATTTCATTGTTAGCCTTGCCTTAAAAGTGAGATTTTCTAAGGTGGTACCGATACTGTCGCAGAGCAGACTGAAAAACATGAGTGCATGCTTGTCTAGTTGCATCATCTTTCGGATCCAACTTGAACCTCATCTGTTGAAAAAAGAATGTAAGTCTTATTAAGAGGAAGCTAGAAAGTATGGGACAGAGCAAGACAATATTACTAATTGCGATGAATAACATTACTTACGGATAAATGGTCAAGGAAGGTGTTAAACTGGGTATTGTCTTTCTCATTCCTGTACTGGATCCACGTTGGGAGGATACATGCATGACACCTAACGACAACGGCTGCCTCTGATACTAACTTGGCTGACTTTGTAGCATCACGTGGACTTTTTAAACCAGCCTCAAAATGGATCTCCATTCTTCCTCCTTTAGATTTTGTTAATCTGTCAAGCATTATCCCTGATGTCTGTGTTTCCGCTTGCGTCGTGGTGCTAGTTCAACAACGAATATGGAAAGTGTTAGTGTACATAAAACTGTGAGAGTACATATAAAGGAGCATGCAACTACAACTTGACTTGGTCAGGTACCGTCTTGGTGTGGATGCTCATGAGGTTCATCTGATCTTGCCAAGTCCTATTGTGTCAGCAGTGCTTCAAAAGTAGTGTTAGGTGTGAAGGCAGCTTGGGAACTGGCCAGTTCCGGAGCAAACGAACGAGTAACTGGTTGAGATGCTGGTACAGTTGAAGCGGATGCTGCAGCTGGTGGAGCAGGTGATACTGTGTTTGTAGATTTAGTCGGTGGACTTGGACCTTCTACTGCACTATAAGTACCAGCAGAATCTCGATGACAGAACCTTTTCCGTTTCACCCGACGAGTAACAACACTCCCTACTATATTATTTTCCTTGCTCTTTTTTGACTTTGCCATGTCAAGCTGTACTCACAACACAAAAGAATAAAATCACTCTTCAGAACTCATTGATGCATGATACAGACAAGCAATACATTGATGTAAGACAACCGTATGAGGATGGAATATGTAAGAAAAACAGGAAGGCATGACATATTCACAGCTACGATGTGCAAACTAAGCAGAAGGATTTTCAAGAAAATAGAAGTAATGCAAGCTAGACACCATATGAAAGATGCAACCAATATTACTCTGCCAAGTTAAAAGTGTCTTGTCATAAGTGGCAATTCAAAAAATTAGAAGCAGTACAACGTAGAAATCAATGCAAGATGCAACCACTATCAAACTACCATGTTAAAAGCGTCCAATCATGAGTGACTGATGCGGGATACACAGCAGCAGTACTTTGATGTAAGAACATGGTATGATAGATAGATGTAGTGTATTCTAGACACAGAAAGCCATGTCATATGCACATGTATAATGTATAAGCTCAATAGGTGCAATTTAATTGAAATAGAAGAAATACAAGCTAGACAACATATGCAACATGAAACCAATTATCACACTGTCAACTTAGAGCAAGCACCTGCGATGTTGGAGTACGGGAGATGAACTCATCATGTAGACTTGGGACTTCAACTTCATTAGCAGTAGCAGTGGCAAATCTAGAGAGTCTCTGTTTGCGTCGGTGCGGAGGACCACCAACATCCCCTAACTTACTCTTTTCCTTCCTATTTTCTGATATTGCCTTATGAAGTCAAAACTACAAGAAGATGAATAAAATTAGCTCTGCATAACTGGTTGATGCATGATACAGACGAACACTACTTTGATGTAAGGCAAGCGCAGGATAGGAGGATGGAATACATACAAAAAAAGACAGTGTTTCATATTCACACGTACGGTAGGAGGATGGAGTATGTATGAAAAAACAGTAAGCGGAAGGCATTTCAACAAAATTAGAAGAAATGAAAGCTAGGCACCATATGAACATGCAACCAATATCACTCTATCAGGTAAAAAGTGTCTCGTCGTAAGTGCCATTTCAAGAAATTAGAAGCAGTACAAGCTAGAAGACAATGCAAGATGAAACCTACATCACAGTCCCAAGTTAAATGTGTCTTATGGGTAAGTGATAGTTACAGGTATAAGTTGTAAGCTACGCAGATGCAATTCAACATAATCAGAAGCAATACAAACTAGACATCATACGGAAAATGCAACCACGTATAACAGCTCCAAGTAAGAGCAAGCACCTGTGATGGTGGAGTAGGGGAGATGTGCTCATCATGTACACGTATGTTCTAGAAATAGGAACACGTGTCATATTCACAGGCATTATGTGTAAAGTAAGCAGATGCAATTCAAGTTAGAAGCAATACAAGCTAGACATCATACGCAACATGCAACCACATATAATAGTGTCAAGTTAGAGCAAGCACCTGTGATGGTGGAGTAGGGGAGATGTGCTCATCATCTACACAGCTACGTTGACTGTCCAGCCTTGTGTTGTCTTGCGAATCTTGTTGGGAGGATGGCGGAGTAGAATCTGTAGAGACCCCCTGTTTGAGTTGCTCTGAAGGACCACCATCATCCACTGCCGGACTAATTTCCTTCAGCTGTAATGATTTTGCATTGTGAAGTCAAACCGATAAGAAAAAGGAATAACATTCGCTCTTCAGAACTCATTCATGCATGATACTGACGAACACTACTCGGATGAAAGGCAATCACATGATGCGAGGATGGAATATGTATGAAAAACAGGATGGTGTGACATATTCACACCTATGATGTGGTAACTAAGCAAAAGGCATTTCAACAAATTAGAAGCACTGCAAGCTAGACACCATATGAAAGATGCAACCAATATGACTCTGCCAAGTTCAAACTGTATCGCATTTCAACAAATTAGAAGCAGTACATGCTAGAAATCATATGCAAGACACGACCAATATCACAGTGGCGACTTAAAGGTGCCTTATCATAAGATATAGTATGTACCAAAAACAGGAAAGCGTGTCATATTCACATGTATCATGTGTAAGCTAAGAAGATGCAGTTTACACTAATTAGGAGCAATACGAGCTAGACACCATATGCAACATGCAACCAGATATCACACTGCCAAGTTAGAGCAAGCACCTTGGATGGTGGAGTAGGGGAGCGGAGACTTGGACCTTGTAATGCACTATCAGTACAAGGAGAATCGGTACAGATGCTCCGTTTACGTTGTTGTAGAGGACCACCATCATCGCCTTCCTTACTCTTTTCCTTCCTCTTTCTTGATTTTGCCTTGTCAAGTCAAACCCTTAAGAAAAAGGAATAAAATTTGCTCTTCAGAACTCATTGATGCATGATACTGATGAACACTACTTTCATGTAAGACGAACACTACATATCACACTGCCAAGTAAGAGCAAGCACCTGCGATGGTGGTGTGGGTGAATTGCGGTGATCAACTAGAGAGATACGTTGACTATCTTCATTTAGCCTTGCTGTTTCTTGAGAATCATGTGGGGAGGATGACACTACACTCTTTATACGAGTATGGCGTCTCATAGAAACCCACCCGGGTGACTGTCTCATCATAAGTGATTGATGAGGGATACAAAAGAGCATTAGTTTGATGCACGAACATGGTTAATAGACATATGTAGTATGTATCAAAAACAGGAAGGCATGTCATTATCAAAGGTATAATGTGTAAAGTAAGCAGATGCAATTTAACCAAATTGGAAGGAATACAAGCTAGACACCATATGCAACATGCAACAACATTTGACATCGCGAAGTTAAAGCAAGCACCTGGGATGGTTGTGTGTGGCAATTAAGATCATCAACTGCAGAGCTAAGTTTACTGCCTCCAACTGCTGACACTGCACCCGTTAGAGCGCTGGAACGCTTAGTGCTTATCTTCGAATTACACTAGAGCAACTTCTGTCTTTTCTTTTCTGCATTCATCAATATTGCGTCAGAGTCTAAAATACCCATGCATAAAAAAACAAAAGTGTGAGTATGGGTGAAGTGTGTGCACAATTAGTATAGTGTAAAGGTAGCAGATATCAGGTCGGTGAGAAATAAATGACGGGAGACATATGATAGCTCTACAACATGCATGGCACACTAAATTACTACAGGATTCTATGAAAATAACACTCGACTGAAAGCAAATAGGTCAGTCCATTTTTTCTGCACCGTCCGATGTACAAAGAACGGGCAGATCGCCTTCATCTACCTCCAGCGAGTCAGTGTTGACGATCTTCCTCGAAAAGCCAGTGACCACCTGCCCAGTATTCCTCCCCTGCCTGCGCCCTCCCCTCGACCTCACCGCACCGCCATTCTTGGCACCACCCCCCCGGCCATCCATTCAAGCCCCGCCAACCTCCAGATCAGGTGCAAGCAGCTCCTGCGCCCCACACCCCTATGATAGACACCGATGCGCCGCTTCCCCAGGGAACAGGCAGACTAGGTGCTCCGCGTGCCTAAGCGGGTGCTGCTTCTTTTAGTTGCGGTTCGACTGACCCTGAATTGAAATCCTGGTGAGCTACTGACCTCTAGCTAAGGTGAAATAGTAAAAGAGAGGAAACCTTGTGCATTTAGTATCACGAAGAAGATGCAGTAAGAAGCGCTCAACTAGTTTCTTTTGTGGGATGAATACGGTGTGAGCGGAGACGTAAGATTTGCACGAATTAGGGAAGAGGAGTACCTCTTTCTGCTGGCAGTGCTGTGTCCTCCTTCTATTTTTCCGAAGATCTTCTTCTTGTTCGCCAAAAACCAGAAGTTGTGGAGGACGGTGCAGCCTTGGACGAACCCATGGCCAAGTTGTTGTGTGTGGTGCGGTGGCCGTCTGTCGGCGGCGGGGAAGCAGATCCGAGGCGGCGGACGACGGCATAGCGGGAACAGCTCCGGTGCGGTGGACGGTTGTGACAGTGGAGTCACAGCAGTGAGGCGCGGGACGGCATGGTCGGAGTTGCTCTGGTACGGCACACGTCGGCGTCGGTGTCGTGGAGGCAGCTCTGCCTCGGCTTCAGCTGCTAAGTCTTTGAGGGTGTTGCGGTTGGAGTTGCGTTGGACGACGACGTCGGGGTACTGGCTCCGGCGTGATGGAGGAGGACGGCAGTGGATTGGCCGCTATGGGGTGGAGGACGGAGGAGGCTGGGGTTTCACGGCTGGTGGAGAGGGCGTTTTCGCGCCCATGGAGTATGACTGGGGAAACAGAGGGAGGCAGGGAACTAAGGGGTAACAATGTTTCAGTTTGAGACGCGCTTGTTTGAAATTTGGGGAAAGTTACAAACTTTCCCCCCATCTAAAATTTCGAACATATTGCGGGTTGGGGGTAGGACAGTCATGTCAGGTGTCCCAAATGTGGGCGGGATAGATTTTGGCCGAGCGCATGGGTAGGCGCCCATGGCGTATGAATGCTTCTTTGGCGTCTTGGTGAAGTTACAAACCTACCCCGGTTTAGACCTTTGGACATCAGGCCGATAGGCTACACGGGCCAGAGTCAGGACAGTAATTTCCTACCACCAAAACATTAGTCTCGCGTGGTTTCGGGTGACCAGAGGCCTATTTGGCGCTTCGTTCAGGGCCTCTTTGATTCACAGGATTGTCAACATGAAGGAATAGGAAAAATGCAGGAATAGGGTGACATGTCCCATAGTATCCTACAGGATTTGAAAGAATGTTTATAGCATAGGAAAAACAAAGGAATTCTACAAAGAGGTTTGAGTGGATGGAAATTTTCCTCCAAAATGCAGTACAAATGGATCATATGGAAAAATTCCTAAGGATGCCAATCCTACAAATCAAACGAGCATCACAGGAAAAATTCCTAAGGGTTTAAATCCTCCAAAAATCCTATGCAACTCCTTTGAATCAAAGGAGCCCTCAATATTTGGGAGCAAAAGCATTTAACGTTTTCGGTTCTCTTGAATTGAACTGTAAGTGCATCTAGTGCCCCTTAGTGATTTTGGTGTATTAAAGACTTATAGGTTAAGGGACTAATGCGTTTGTGAGTGTACATAGGTCTATAAGTCTATGAGGAGTTTGATATTTACAGGAAAAGTCGACCCCTAAAAATGAATATCTTCGACTGAAGATTTTGGTATTTCTGAAGACTTTCATGAAGACTTTGAAAGTGAAGAAATTGGTGTGTCCGTGAAGACTTGATATTCATGTGAGGAATATGAAGCTTGAATACTTTCGTTTTCATAGTTTTGTTTTTTCTCTTTCTTGAGTCATAGGAAACACCGTACTGTTAAAGGGGGTCGAGGAAATACTAAGGAAAAATTTCCATGTGATGCTCAACTCAAAATCCTACACCTACCAATCCCTTCGAGTGAAGCCATTAGAAATCTCATACAGTTCAGTCAATTTCTTCAGTGACAGAGACGAAGTTCTTCTGGTCTCTGAGGAATTTGTCCTGACTGAGGAGTTAGGAATTCGCCAGTGCGGATTGCCTACACAGTGAGGAACATGATAGCCCTGAGGATTTTGCTACTCAAAATTCCGACCGTTGCTGTGCTATGCGCCAGCTGTCCCAAAATATCTATCCACCTAACGGTCATATCATTGAAGGGCATTTATGTCTTATCATGTCGGGCTGCTCCCTAGGCTATAAATAGCCGCCCCCTACAACCACTAGCTGGTTGGCTGCTCCGAGAGAAACTGACACTTGTCATTTGAGAGCAACCCATCCTCTGAGGACTTTGAGCGAAAATCATCAAGTGAGGAAAAACCAAAAACCCAAAACCCAAACACCTACAAACCCCAAGTGATTGAGCATCACTGAAGAGATTGATCCTGAGTGGATCCGACGCTTGTTACCTTTGAAGACTGTGCTTCTTCCAGACGGTTAGGCGTCATGGTCTAGAGCATCCAAGAGGAATTGTGGATCGCCGAGTGACCAAGTTTGTGAAGGTTTGGAAGTCGCCTGAAGACTTACCACGAGTGATTGGACGAGGTCTGTGTGACCTTAGTTCAAGGAGAATACGGTGAGGACTGGGTGTCCTGAGCTGCGTGTTCAGGACTGGGTGTCCGGGACTGTGTGTCCTCGAGTTTAAATACTCAGCCGCTCCAACCAGACGTACAACTGAGACAGCAGTTGGAACTGGTCTACCAAATCATTGTCTTCACCAAGCTTACTGGTTCTATTCCTCAACTCTTTCATTTCCTCATAACTGTGTTGTGTGTTTGTTCATATCTGTGTTTGAAGACTTTGACTGAAGACTTTCTCAATTTCCTCAGTTCAATTTCTTCAGTCTGTTTGTCTTCATCCTGTGTTATCCTGTGATTACGCTTCCTGTACTCTGTGCCTGTCTTCATTTCATCATGATGACTATGCTTGTATTCTGTTATGTTTACTTTTGAGTACTTATTCCGCTGCTAGTAGTTCTTCGCTAAGGAATTTCCTCACCGGCAAATTCCTCAGTGAAGAATTTCATAAAAATCGCCTATTCACCCCCCTCTAGTCGATATAACGCACTTTCAATTGGTATCAGAGCAAGGTACTCCCTTGTTCTGTGTGATTTTGGTTTAACCGCCTGGAGTTTTAGTTATGTCGACCGCAGGTATGACGAAGGTGACATGCCCCATCTTTGACGGTCACGAGTATCCCAAGTGGAAGGCCATGATGAAGAAACGCCTCATGGCGATGAACAGCGAGTTGTGGACCGTCACTGAGATTGGCCTGACTGATCTGTGCAAGATGGCGGATGCTGATGACATTCGCAAGTATACTCTTCTCAACCTCACGGCGAAGGATGTCATCTGCTCCAGTCTGTCACAAAATCAGTTCAGGAATATCATGCATCTCGATCATGCGAAGCTCATCTGGGACCGTCTCTCTGAGGTCTATGAAGGTCATCGAACCTGTCATGATCCTTGGTTTGAGGACTTCAAGGAATCTCTCAAAACGATGACATTCGAACCAGAATCATCATCTTCTGCATCATGCCTTATGGCAAAAGATGCTGAGGTAACTGAATGCTACCTATCCGAGTCCAGTGATCATGAATCTGGTGATGAATTTGGACCCAGCTATGTCAAACTTGCTTCCCTTGCTACTAAACAACAAAGAGCTTTGGAAAAAGCTCACTATATGCTAAACAAGAGCGATGATATGTTGGGTGAGGAAATGGATCAGTCAAAAGCTTTGGCTGAAAGTCTTCAGAGACTTCATACTAAGTATGACACCCTTCAAGATCAACATAACACTCTCTTATCCGATCATGAGAAGCTTTCTTATGAATTTCTTCAAAGAAAGCAAGATCTTGAAAAGCTAAGAGTGAGTTATGAAGATCTTCAGAAGGAGTGCGATTCATTACTTGCTCAACAAATCAGCGCTTCTCAGGAAGAATTTGTTCCTCCATGCTTGAAGTGCATTGAACGTGAATCTGCTAATTCTTCACCTGAATGTTCAAATGCTGCTAATGTTTCAAATTCTTCACATGCCTCTGCTATCACTAATTCCTCATCTGAGGACATTGCTAGTATCACTGACGATGCAGGGCTGAAGGAATTGTACACGACAGGCATGTACAAAAGCCTCAAAGGGCATCAGGCTCTTTGTGATGTGCTTAAAAAGCAGATCCTCAACAGGAACCCTAGGAAAGAGGGTATCGCCTTTGAGAGGAAACTCAATGCTGATGGTACATATTGGAAGCCTGAGCAGTACCCCAAAACTACATGGGTTGCTGCAAAGGGACCTCCAGTTGATCCATCTAACTTATCTGGATTTGCATGTGAATCTCCTCATTCTGATGATGAGTCAATTGACTCCAACTATAAACTGTTCAAAAATCAGAATGGTGAAGTATTTGCTAGATATGTTGGCACTAACTGCAGGAACGGCTCCCCTATGAAGAAAATCTGGGTTCCCAAAAGATGCCTTGAAAATCTTCAGGTGAATGTCATCATGATGCCACCTGTGAAGAATAGGAACCCCAGATCAAATTCCTCATACGGACCAAATTCCTCATATGGATCAAAGTCCTCATATGAACATCATCATGCTAACCCGTCTGTTTCGCAGGGAAGATCTAAGGATTATGGATATGTGCATTATTCTTCAAATCATTATGTCCATAAGTCCTCGAAGAATTTCTCTGCTTACTCTTATGCTTACTCTAACCCATCTTATGTGAAACGAAATGGATTGGCTTCTATGCCATCCTTCTCGTATGGAGCTCGCAGAATGATGAACTCTTTGCCACCCCTTCAGATGTGGGTGGTGAAGAAAAAGAACTAATCTCTTCTGCAGGGTCAGGTCTCCAGACGCACGTAATCGTCTGAAGAATTTGCTGGAGACCTGAGCATGCCTGATAGGACGCAGGCTAATCATGAAGAAATGAACTTTCATTTCTCACGTCCTCATATTGCTTTATCAGTTCTTTTACTTGATAAAATTGATCTGATGAATTGATGTCATATTCTTCACTGATGAAGTATATGAGTTTGTAAGCTGCACTAATTCATCTGCAGGATGATCAACCCAAAGCCACTGAGTGGGTCCTCGATAGTGGATGTACAAACCACATGACTGGTGACAAGAATCTATTGATGGATGCTCCATTATCTCCGTCGCATCTGAAGCATATCATCTTTGCTGACAAAGGCAAAAGTCAGGTATTGGGTCTAGGTAAGGTTGCGATTACAAAGGATCGACACATGGACAAAGTCATGCTTGTTGAGTCCTTAGGATACAACCTTATGTCTGTCTCAATGCTTTGTGATCTTGATATGGTTGTTGTCTTTGGCAAGTACCATTGTGTTGTGGTTATGGAAGCTGACAATTCCAAAGTCTTCGAAGGCTTTAGGAGAGGAGACCTGTATATTGTTGATTTCTCTACAGGACCACAACCAGCCGTGTGCTTACTTGCAAAAGCTTCAGAAGGCTGGCTCTGGCATCGACGACTTGGTCATGCAGGCATGAGGAATTTGCACACGCTTGCGAAGAAGAAGCATGTCATTGGCATCGAGAATGTCAAATTCCTCAAGGATCACCTATGCGGAGCCTGTGAAGCTGGGAAGATGACGAAGGCCAAGCATCCAGCGAAGACTATCATGACCACCACTCGCCCATTTGAATTGCTTCACATGGATCTCTTTGGTCCTAATCATTATTCTGCTATTTCAAATGAAGCATCTCAATATGGCTTTGTTATTGTTGATGATTATTCTCGCTACACATGGGTACACCTTGTTACTTACAAACATGAAGTGCAGGAAGTCTTCAAACGATTTTCCTCGAGGGCTTCAACCAACTTTGGTGTGAAGATCAAGCACATCAGAAGTGACAATGGCACTGAGTTCAAGAATTCTGGTCTCGATGACTATCTTGATGAACTTGGTATTACTCATGAGTTATCTGCTCCTTACACTCCTCAGCAGAATGGCGTCGTGGAGCGCAAGAACAGGACTCTTGCTGAGATGGCTCGCACTATGCTTGATGAATACAAAACGCCTCGTCGTTTCTGGACTGAGGCAATTGATACTGCGTGCCACATCATCAACAGAGTATATCTTCACAAATTCTTCAAAAAGACTGCCTATGAACTCCTCACTGATAAGAAACCCAATGTAAGTTATTTCAAAGTCTTCGGTGCTAAATGTTGGATTAGAGATCCTCATCACAACTCAAAATTTGCACCGAAAGCACATGAAGGTTTTATGCTTGGTTACGGAAAGGACTCGCACACCTACAGAGTCTTCAACAACGTTCTTCACAAAGTTGTTGAAACTGTAGATGTGCGGTTCGATGAAACTAATGGCTCGCAAAGAGAGCACCTACCTACTGTGATAGATGAACCAGCACCTGAGGAAACTATCAAGTTCAAGGCTACTGAGGATGTCATTCCTACTGAAGAATCTGCTGAAGAATTCATTCCAGAACATGAAGAACGTCGAGCTAATGCACCTGAAATGAAGAAAATGGTGCTGAAGAAAACGCTGATCAAATTCTTCAACGACAACCAGCTCATCCTCGCATTGCAAAAGAAGTGCAAGTTGAAAAGATCATCAATGACATCAAAGCGCCAGGTCCTCTCACACGCTCAAAAGCTTCACATTTGTCTAACTTTTGTGGGCACTATGCTTTTGTCTCTATTACAGAGCCCACTAAGGTAGATGAAGCATTTCTGGAGCCTGAGTGGATTCAGGCCATGCAAGAAGAATTACATCAGTTCGAGCTCAACAATGTCTGGAACTGGTCAAACGTCCAGATCCTCGCAAGCACAATATCATCGGCACAAAGTGGATCTACCGCAACAAGCAAGATGAAAATGGCCTTGTGGTGAGGAATAAGGCACGGCTTGTAGCTCAAGGCTACACACAGGTTGAAGGAATTGATTTCGATGAAACTTTTGCACCTGTTGCTAGACTTGAGGCTATTCGCATATTACTTGCTTATGCTAACCATCATGATATCACTTTATATCAAATGGATGTGAAAAGTGCATTCCTCAATGGTAAGCTTGAGGAAGAAGTATATGTTGCTCAACCCCCAGGTTTTGAAGATCCAAAGAATCCTGACAAAGTCTTCAGACTCAACAAGGCCCTCTATGGCCTCAAGCAGGCCCCACGGGCTTGGTATGATACCTTGAAGGAACTCTTCATGAAGAAAGGCTTCAAACCCGGTTCACTCGACCCTACTCTTTTCACTAAATCTTATGATGGTGAATTGTTTGTGTGCCAAATATATGTTGATGATATTATCTTTGGCTGTACTGACCAACGTTATAGTGATGAATTTGCCTATATGATGAGTGAAGAATATCAAATGTCTAGGATGGGAGAGTTGAAATTCTTCTTAGGTCTTCAAATTCGTCAACAACACAATGGCATATTCATATCTCAGGAGAAATACCTCAAGGATGTACTGAGGAAATTCGGCATGCAAGATTGCAAAGGCGTCAAAATTCCTATGCCCACAAATGGCCATCTGTGCACTGATGAAAATGGTATTGACTTCGATCATAAGGTATACCGCTCCATGATAGGTTCCTTATTGTACTTATGTGCATCTAGGCCAGATATAATGCTTAGTGTTTGCATGTGTGCCCGATTTCAAGCTACACCGAAGGAATCACACCATAAGGCTGTGAAGCATATTCTTCGATATCTAGCTCACACACCAACACTTGGATTATGGTACCCCAAGGGCTCGGCTTTTGATCTTGTTGGATATTCTGACTCTGACTATGCTGGTGATCGTGTGGATCGCAAGTCAACATCTGGTACATGTCATTTCCTCGGACGATCTTTGGTCTGTTGGTCCTCGAAGAAACAGAACTGCGTATCACTATCTACTGCTGAAGCTGAGTACATTGTCGCTGGTTCTTGCTGTGCCCAATTGCTATGGATGAAGCAAACTCTCAAGGACTATGGCGTCAACATGAAGAATGTGCTTCTCTTCTGTGACAATGAGAGTGCCATCAAGATTGCTCACAACCCAGTTCAGCACTCGAAGACAAAGCACATTCAGATTCGTCATCATTTTCTTCGTGATCATGTGTTGAAGAGCGACATTTCTATTGAGCATGTGAAGACTAAAGAACAGCTAGCTGATATCTTCACAAAGCCCTTGGATGAGAAGAGATTTAGCAAGTTGCGGTGTGAGCTAAATATCCTAGAATCTTCGAATGTTCTTTGAAAAGGACTCTCATCCTAACACTTAGGCAAAATTGATGACTTAGATGTGCAACACATGAAGAAACGTTTTTCTTCAATCAATGAAGAATAACACTCTTAGTGTGAAGAAATTAATGAAGAATTTGATTCTTAGAACCCTACGATAATTGTACGCGGTGTCTGAAATCATCATTCTTATACGCTGGATCACGCCACCACCAAAAGTTGAAATTCCTCAAATTATTCATATTCTTCAACTTTGCATAGTCTTCACTGGTTCCATCATTTTTCTTCATTGGCTATATATATATATATATATATATATATATATATATATATATATGAGTTTATGTCCTCTACAGCATTCACTTATTGCTATTTCTTCAAGTTGGTTCTCTGCTAAGTGAATGTGATCGGACCCTTCCCCTCTATGCTATACTCAACCCAATCTGTTCACAAATTCTTCATGTGCGTTCTATCTGAAACTCATTCAAAATCTTCACTGTGTCCTTATCAGCTGAAGAAATTGCGAACGAAACTTTAAAACCTATCTTATCAAAATTTTCGGTTTTGCCGCTCAAACCATTCCGCATCCCACGATATACTTATCCACTCACCCACGATCTAACACGATCTCCACCTCTCACTACGTGGGTGACACATGTCATGCGAATGAGAAGGGTCGGGGGCACGCTCGTCCAATTTCTTCGGGCGAACAGTTTTTCACCGTGGCTATAAATACCCTTCCTTCCCTTCCTTACTTCTTTTACGCCGCTCGATCTCTCTCCAGCTCGAGCTTCTCAAACCCTAGCGCCGCCGCTACTTCATCGCCGCTGCTACTTCATCGCCGCCGGTGAGGAAGAGCTTCACTGCCTCGACCTCGTCGCCGACGTACTCGCGCCGACCGCGGAAATCTTCACTCCGCCGCCGCCGTAGCCGTCTTCCTCCGCCAAGTTAGGGCGTGGAAGATCTGCACAGACGAACTTCACATCTCCTCACTCCAGTTCGTCGTGTTCTTCGTCCAGGGTAATTAAAAGTTACTTTTACTACCCTCGTTGATTCGAATGATTATCTACAAAATCTTCAAAAGTGTTTTTCTTCATATCTTCACACACTAAACACCTCACAAGTCATCTGTTCTTGATTCGTTTCTCTAAGCATCATTTTTCTTCAAGATTCCTCAATTGTGTGGATTTTAATCTATACAACTCTGGAACCTAAGACAAAGAACGCTTAGTGAAATTCTTCAAGACTCATCTGGTCAAATTCCTCAAACTTGTTCTTTTTGAAAAACCTTCTGAGAACGCATATGACCTCTCCAAATTCCTCGCAACTATACTCTGTTCACAGGTACACATGTCAGCTGCTGAATCACTAGGTTCTCATCAACTTAACTCATTTGCAGCATTCCTCGAAGAAAAGTTGCATACTTCTTCAGAGAATTCAATTGTTCAAATTCCTCAACTGAAGAAAATGGCTGATGGTAAGAAGCCACAGAAGGGAGGAAAGAGGCCTGAGGTAAATACAGCGTTTGAGATCCCTGATGACATATATGCTGGGTACTACACACCTACTGAGGAAACCAAGAATGAGCGCAAAGTGTGCAAACAGAGGATAGAGAGGAGATGGGCAAGAGAATGGAGGGAGTACAGATATGTCACTCCTAAGTTCATCAAGAAATTCGCACTCAATCCTCCATGCCCAAGAGCTCCATTGGCACCTGGCCAAATAGCAGATCCCACCAGCCTCAAGCGCGGTGAGGACTATCCTGATGAATGGGCCAAGCGCCAAGCCAAGCTGGCTAAGCAAGCCAGAGAAGCAGTGAGGAAATTCAATGAAGACTCTGCTGCTACTGTTGCCTCTGCTGAGGCCTCTGCTGTCAAGCCAAAGAAGGCTATGTCTAAGAAGCCTGCGCGCAGGCCAAGTTCCTCAGCAATGCCCTCACGGCCAGAATCCTCAAAGCCCTCACGGCAAATTCCTCATGCTGCTCCTGTTCCTCCAAAGTCCTCAGCTCCTCCGCCAAAGCTTTCAGCTGTTCCGACTAAATCCTCAACACCTGTGCATCTCGCCTCGTGCCAAAGGACTGCCGGCATCTCCATTGCCTCAGGTGTCTCAGCTAGTTCCTCAGCTGCCCCAAGTTCTTCAGCTGTCCCCTCACTGCTGAAGACAAAGGCCACTGCTGGACGAGGTCCTCACCCAAGTCCTCAAAAGAAGCAAGTCGCTTTCCAAGTGCCGTCTGATGAAGACGAAGCTGATGATGATGAACTTTCAGAAATCATCGAGAGAGGCAAGTCAGGGCCGCTAGAGCCAAAGGATCAGAGGTGCCACTGCTTTTGGATCCCAAGGTGATCCTCGACTACATTGATGATTGGCACAAGGACCCTAACACTCCCTTGCCTGACTTCAAGCTGACTCCTGGCCAGAGTAACATGCTGACCCACTTCATTCAAGAAGAAAAGTGGAAATTTGAGAAGGCCAGGCAGATCAAGAAAGCACAGTACAAGAAAGAGCGCTATCTGAAGAAAAACGTTATCTCTATGAAAACTGAATAACTTGTCACTATCTAGACTGAGATTAAGAAACTCAGTGATGACTTTGACGCATATCGCGCTGATTGGCTTGGAGCCAAGGTTCGTTTTGTGAAACTTGCAGATAACTTCACTTCCAATGTTGCAGCCCCAACGCAACAGGAAATTCCTCAGGATGAAGCATCTGCTCAGCCTACTAAAGAAAATGCCAGCACCGCTGATGACAATCAGGCTGCTGAATATAATGTGAGTTCCAGGGCGGATGACTACATTCCAGCCGCTGAAGAAATTGTCAGGGCACCCACTAGTGGTGTGCCTGAAGAAACTGAAGAACTCAGGGCAACTGCATTAGTTGTGCCCGAAGAAAATCAACCAGATTCCTCAGCTGCTCCTGCACCAACTTCAACTCCAATTCTTCCATCTGCATCAGATGTAAAGAAGACCAAGGCTGCAGAGCGTGCTGCAGTGAAGAAAAGGAAAGCATCAGCTGCTTCAAATTCTTCAGCTCCGAAGAAAATGAAGCCTATGACAAGTTCATTTGAAAATCCGATTGATGTTGTTCCCATCTCAACCAGGCCATCAAAGGACCTTGTTCCTTTTGATGAAGAATATGTGATCCCCAGCGAATCTGATGAAGAAACTCCTTCTGCTGCTTCGTCTGAACCCTTGGATGAAGAAATTGAAGTGGATGCGATCCCTTCAACACCTATCATCTCCTCGCCTATGCCTCAGTTCATAGCTGAAGAGGCTAGCGTTGAAGAAATGGAAGATGAAGATGTGGACATTGGCTGCTCCACACCCGTAATCAGTGATGAATTCTGGGAAAGTCAGCATCCAAACTCTCCAATGTTCTCCCCTCTACAGCAAATTCCTCAGTCCCCCACACAAACTGTTCACATGGGCTTTGAAGAAACTCATCCCACAACATCTGTCCATGAGGAAATTCCAGCCACTAGCGCTGAAGAAACTGCTGCTGCTGAACAACCAACGATGCAGACTGCCACTAAGGAGGAACCAGAAATTCCTCAGCCTGAAGAACCTGCGATTGAGATTCCTGAGGTCATGATGCAACTCACTGACAGTCCTCTGCCGAAGCCAAAGGATCCATTCTCAAGCAAGCAAAAGTTCAAGGCTGATGATTTCTTCAGTGAGCACATATTCTTCGAAGATTACAACCCATATGACTCTGCTCGCATTAGGAAGAGGCGTTTCTGGACTGCTAGTCAAGCCAATTTCTATTCCTTAGTGTTGTTCAACAAGGAGAAGATCTTCTACCATGAGCATATTGCTCACGTGGATATGGAATCTCTGCCGTGCTTCGCACCAGTCCTCAGTGTTCTTCACGACGCTGGACTGCTCAACTTTTGCTCTGACATCTGCGATTGGAATGAACAACTGATTCTTCAATTCTATGCAACGCTGCACATTACCGGAGACGCTGAAGATGTGAATTCATGGGTGCTGGACTGGATGTCTGAAAACACTCACTACACTGCACCAGCCTCTGAATTTCTTCGTGCTCTACCACTCAGTCCTCCCCTTGAAGAAGCTCGCTGCATCTACAGTGAACCTGAGCTCACACATCATTACATGCAGGTGCTGATGAAACCTTTGAAGCCAGGTCAGGCACCAAGGACCAAATTCCTCGTGAAGGAATTGTTGTACGTGCCCAGAACTGTCTATTGTATTCTTACAAGGACAATCAGTCCCATCAAAGGCCACGACTCATCTGATGAGGAAATTGTTGGCATCATGAAGAATCTGGTATTCAACATCGTTCATGGCATTCCTGTCAATTATCATGATTTCTTCATGAGGACTATGGCCAATGTTGCACTGTCTCCGTTTGAGCTGAAGCCTTATGCACCTTGGATTATGAGATTCCTCAGGACAAGGTCTTCACTCAACTACAAAGCTGATTTCCAGAATCACCTCAGCTACTTGTGTCAGCGTTCTGGGAACGGGGGTCCCCAGACTTGCCTGCCTGCGGCCTGCAGCGTGGCTCGAGGAGGGGCCCAGCATGGCCCATCTTCATCAACGCAGACCCAAGACCCTCGCGAGGGGCCAAGCCTCGCGGGGCGGACGACACGGAGCTTCCTCAGGCACGGCCTCATCAGGCTGGCTCGCGAGGAGGCGGAGAGATCAAGGCGGGGTACCTCACGAGGTGCCCATGACGCAAGCCATGACGACCAAAGGCGCCAGGCGGGCGCCAGCCCCGCAGTGTCCTCCTTTCCTCTTTGGTACAAAGGGAGCAAGCACAGGCGAGAGCATCAAGCAAAGGCACCCATTTCGGTGCAACGAGACCAAGACTAGTCCAACGGCAGGGAGGAAGTCATTATGGAGCCCAAGCCGGCGTCATCACCAGAGCCTTTGGCAGGCGAGGACCAACTTTAGTCAGGATAAGTGTACCAGATGTTCCCCTTCAAAATGGCCAATTGTTGGCGCCCTTCCCGCTCAATATTTGGGAAGAGGCCCAGGGCCTTTGCCTATAAATAGGACTAGCCACCCACAGGGTAGAGGGGAGATCGGAGATCGGATCGAAATCAGAGAGAGAATCGAGAAGAGAGAGAGAAAAGGGTGACTGAACTCCTCCTAGCAGTTCATCCCCTCAGCCAAGAACAGACCCTCGCGAGGCTGTTCTTCCTTGTATTGCTCATCATCATCAGCCCAAGAGGCAATCCACCACACCACACACTGGAGTAGGGTATTACACCACAACGGTGGCCCGAACCAGTATAAACCATGTGTCTCTTGTGCTGTTCTTTCCACAGCTTAGATCTTAGCGAGGCGGAGGGGTGCAGGTAGGTAGAAGGCGAAATCTCCGCACGCACCCCAGTGTTCGAACCTCAAGGGTCTGCCGGAACCCGAAATTCAACATTTGGCGTGCCAGGTAGGGGTGCGCCGGAATTCGTCTTCCACCACCCCGTTCTCCTCCGACCATCGCGTCCATGTCTGACGCTCGTTGGGCCCGCGCCGAGCACCGGGCCGCTCTCGCTTCCCGCGTCGCCCAGACGGCTCCTGTCGGCGGGCGTCCTCGCCGTTCCCCGTCAACACCGCCACCGGCCTAGCGGGGGACGAGCAGCAAGCGTCGTCTCAGCATCCGTCCGTGCGGCAAGACGGCCGCACCGCTACTCCCTCGCTCACCCCAGCTGGTTCTTCGTCCCACGCGCTCCGCGCACCCATGGAGGCTCGAGCTGCGCTCATCACGGCAAACGAGCTCCTGCGCTACCGTCCCGTCGACGACATCTACGAAGAATGGCTCGACCGCGTCGCCGAGCTCGTCCGCACCGCAGGGGGCTCTCCTGCGCCGTCTGTTCCGCTGCATCGCACCCCGCCCCACGCGGGCGACGAAGCTCCGGGGGCGCCCCAGCCGCCTCCTCCTCAAGAAGGCGCCATGGCTCCAAGGCGCGTGGCCGCTGGGCGAAACCCGCTCCATCAGGTGCCAGCGCGGCAAGAGCAGAGCTGCCAAGAAGTCCCTCGCCCGCAAGAAGCTGCCTGGGCGCTCCCTGCTCCAGCACGTCACGACCATGTTCCTGCTCCCGCACATTAAGACCCCGCGCTGCTCCCAGCCGCAGCGCGTGGGGACATGCAAGACTAAGCTCTCCATCACCCAAGGCCTCCCGTGGCCACAGCAGGCTGCCGTGCCTTCACCACTGAGCTACGCAGCGTCGCGTGGCCCGGCAAGTTCAAGCCAGACCTGCCTCCTCGTTACGACGGCACGGCCGACCCTGCGGAGTTCCTCCAGCTCTATGAGCTGGGCATCGAAGCTGCCAACGGAGACGAGAAGGTCATGGCGAACTGGTTTCCCATGGCGCTCAAGGACGGGGCCCGCACCTGGCTCCTGAACCTGGCTCCAGGCACGATCTCCTCCTGGGACAAGATGCGCAACCACTTCATCGCCAACTTCCAAGGTACTCGCGACCGGCCACCCGCCGTGAGCGACATGCGCCGCATCAAGCAACAACCCGGAGAGACCCTGCAGAAGTACATCCAGCGCTTCAACAACGCACACCTCAAGATTCCCAAGGTGACCGAGGAGGCCATCATCTCAGCCTTCTCCGACGGCGTGCGCGACGTCAAGATGAAGGAGGAGCTAGCGATGCATGAAGACCTGTGCACTTCCTTGGAGTTGTTCAACTTGGCAACCAAGTGCGCCAGGGCTGAAGAAGGGCGTCTCTCCCTCCTTGAGCTGCCTGCCGCGGACCCAGAAGAGAAGAAGCCCAAGGCCAAGGATGTGAAGCGCAAGGGGGCTGCCGTGCTCGCGGCAGAACCAGACACCTAGCGGGGCAGGGATCAGCCCAAATCTTCCAAGGGCAGTCGGTACTGTGTGTACCACGACCTCCACACCCACAACACCAACGAATGTCAAGAGCTCCGAGCCGTGCGAGAAGGAAGGATCGGTCGTCGCCCCGACTGCGGTGACCGGGGCTACGGTCGAGGAGGAGGAAGGAACGCAGGACGCTGGGAAGACCGCTACCCGCGCCAAGGGTGGCGCGATCGACCTTGCGAGGATCGACGGCAAGACCCGCCTCGCAAGGGAGACTGGAGGGATAAGCCTCCCGAGGATCGCCCGCCAGGCAACGCAGACCTCCCTCCGCTGCCGCTGCAGCCAAGGAGAAACGAGGATCGCCATCAGGACGAGGGGGCTGAGGGCTTCCAGGAGCCGCGTGCGATCGCCTGCATCCTTGGCGGGGCTCAAGCCCCAGCCTCTCAACGCATCTTCAAGCAGTTCGCCTACGAAGTGAATGCTGTCCTCCCCAAGCTCGAAGCCACGCGCCCTCTCAGGTGGTCGGCGTGTGCCATCATGTTCAGCTCAGCAGATCAGCTCAAGTGTGCGGCCACAGCCGAAGTCCTCCCGATGCTTTGTTCCCCAATCATCAGCAATGTGGTGGTCACCAGGACCCTCATCGATGGCGGGGCAGGGCTCAACGTCCTGTCCATGGAAACATTCAACAATCCCCAAGTGCCCTACAACCAGCTTCAGCCAACCAAGCCTTTCTCCGGAGTCACCGACGGCTCCACGGTCCCGATTGGGCAGGTCCGCCTCCCCATCACCTTCGGGGCACGCGACAACTACCGCACCGAGCTCATCGACTTCGACGTCGCTCACATTCGCCTGCCGTACAACGCCATCCTTGGGTACCCAGCGCTGGCCAAGTTCATGACCGTAACTCACCACGGCTACAATGTCCTCAAGATGCCAGGAAGTGGCGGAGTCATCACGGTGCCCTGTGAAGAGAAGGACACGGTGTGTTCCCTGGAACGAGCCTTTCAGGCCGCATCGCTGGAAGACCCGGATCACGGAAGCAGGAGGCTTCCCGGGACCGCCCCCAAGAAGAAGAAGAAGACATCGTCTGGCCCGGCCCCTCAGGAGGCAGGCCCCTTAGGGCCCGCGCCTGCCCAGGGGGAACCTCCTTCCATCGCATAGGAAAGCGCGCCCGGCGCCCTCCTTAGGCAGGGCTCAGGGGCTCTCCCCTGGAGGGCAACCGACCTGGCTAAGGTCACGAGGGAGGCGCTTGGGCACCACATGGAGGCGTGCTTCGAAGAACGTTTCCCTCAAGAAGGAGTAAGGCAAGGAGGGCCAGACCCTCAGGAGTTCGTCAGCAAGGCTATTCAGGAGCTACAGGAGTCAAGAGTCATGAGAGGCGGCCGCCGCCTACCAGCTGTGGCTCCCCATCCAGGCAAGGATGGTGGGCTGCGCGTCTGCATCGACATACCAGGGCTCAATCAAGCTGCCTCTCTGGAGCGCCTTTGGCCCTCGCGAGTGGGGCGCTGCGAAGGTCCACCCCACAGCTACGTTCGCATGCCCTACGGCTTGCCGAATGTGGCTGCCACGTACCAGTGCCTCATGAGGGGCATCATGGAGGCTCAAGAGGCCAGGCGTTCCGCAGCCCTCGCGGAGATGGAGATGGTTCACGAGGAGCCACCAGCGCCTCCAGAGCCTCCCGAGGCCCCTGGGCCTGGGGGCTCATGAGGATCGGCTTCCGCAACCCACCGAGTCTACTACGCCAGCACTCCTTCATCCTCAACATCATCAGGTGACATCTTTCAAGTTTCATTTCCAGCTGGGAGCGCCCCCCAGGGCTGCATTATTCCCAGGCCGCATGGGTCCGTCCCTGCAGCATGTATCCCTTTTATTTTATGTCGTTAGCTTACCTTGTTGGGGGCGCCCCTCGGGCTGCATCATCCCCAAGTCGCTCGGGCCTGACCCAGTGATGTCCGCCTTCCCAGCATCTATTTGAATGAATCCACTCCTTCGCGGCTAATGTGTTTGACCTAGTTGCCCGCTCAACTGACGCCAACCGATGGAGCTACTCCCAAACGGCACGACGCTTGCGCATGGGTCCGTCCCTGCAACGCCGACAAACCTGAATGGCTGAGCTCTGGCCGCGGCAGCCCCGCATGGTGCCACCTCGTCAAGCCTTCAGTGCCTCATCGCCCCAAGAAGCAACGACCAGGCCGAGCGAGCCAACGCAAAGGTCCTGAGGGGCCTCAAGACCAGGACGTTCAAGAAGAAGCTGGAGGCCTGCGGTAGAGGTTGGTATGACGAGCTTCAGTCCGTGTTGTGGTCCATCCGCACAACCGCGACCAAGCCGACTGGAGAGACCCCGTTCTTCCTGGTCTACGGAGCCGAAGCGGTCCTCCCTCATGAGATCAGATGTCGCTCCGTGCGGGTCCTGGCGTTCGACGAGGCGTAGCAGGACGCCATGTGGGGGATGGACCTCGTGCTGGGGAAGGAACATCGCCGAGAAGCCGCGCTGCGAGCGGCGAGGTACCAACAAGCGCTGCAACGATATCACTGCCGCAACATCCGCCGCAGAACTCTCGAGGTAGGAGACCTCGTGCTCAGGCGGGTTCTCTCCATGGAGGGACTGCACAAGCTCTCTCCCATGTGGGAGGGCCCGTTCAAGGTTGTTCGTGTTTCTAGGCCTGGCTCCGCGCGCTTGGAGACTCAGGAGGGGGTGCCGGTCCAGAACGCATGGAACATCCAGCACCTCCGGAGGTTCTACCCCTAAAAAGGCCCAGAGCCTGTGAAGAAGGCGAATGCCTGTGAAGATTATCCTTTTTGGAAAAGGCCCAGAGCCTGTGAAGAAGGCGAATGCCTGTGAAGATTATCCTTTTTGGAAAAGGCCCAGAGCCTGTGAAGAAGATGAATGCCTGTGAAGCTGTCGCGTTTTGGAAAAGGCCCAGAGCCTGTGAAGAAGGCGAACGCCTATGAAGATTATCCTTTTTGGAAAAGGCCCAGAGGCTGTGAAGAAGGCGAATGCCTGTGAAGCTGTCGCGTTTTGGAAAAGGCCCAGAGCCTGTGAAGAAGGCGAATGCTTGTGAAGTTGTCGCGTTTTGGAAAAGGCCCAGAGCCTGTGAAGAAGGCGAATGCCTGTGAAGCTGTCACGTTTTGGAAAAGGCCCGGAGCCTATGAAGAGGGCAAATGCCCGTGAAGCCTACTTCCTCCAAGAAAGGCCCGTAGCCTGTGAAGCACGCCGCCCGTGACACTCTCACGTAATAATGAGTTGGGGCTGTACACGCCCCGGAGTCTCAGGAGCGCCGGCCTCAGGCCCTGGGGCTCCCTCCCACGCCCAGTGGCAGCACTTAGCTCCGCGCTGGTGAGAAGACGTCGAAGACTAGATTAGGTGCCGGACGCGGCTTTTTCATTTGCTTTCCGCAGTTGGCTTGTTCATTCTCATTCGAAGTTTTATTGAAGCTGTTGCCGTCTTTGGCTTGTGGTTCTTCGACTTTTCACTCTCCTGCCTCGATTTCTCTTATGCAAGGCCTCGCAAGGGGGGCAGCCGAGCGCCCTTGCAAGTGTTCCTGTCCTAGTCGTTCAATGGTTTCGCGACTTGGGTCCATTACAGGAGCACCCCTCCAGTCCGTGCCCCACGGGCACCGCGACACAAACACAGGGCCTGGGTCGGTCGCCCCCCCACGGCTGGGGCCGGGAACTATCCACGCGCGGGCACGTAGCTAGAAGGCACGATAACGGAAGCAAAGCGATGATTAACAACAATAACCCAAACACGCCCCCGCGGGGCTCCACGCTACTGTCTTTTTACGCAGGAAAAAGGAAAAGAAAGAACAAATCAGGCGCAGCTCGCCTCACACCGGCCTGCAGGGAAGACTCGAGCTGCCTCCGGGGCTCAGGCAGACTCCCTCTCGCGCTTCACCAAGGCGCGAGGGCGGGAAGACATGCTACCACCTCCCAAGCAGGTGTCCGGGACTGTGTGTCCTCGAGTTTAAATACTCAGCCGCTCCAACCAGACGTACAACTGAGACAATAGTTGGAACTGGTCTACCAAATCATTGTCTTCACCAAGCTTACTGGTTCTATTCCCTCAACTCTTTCATTTCCTCATAACTATGTTGTGTGTTTGTTCATATCTGTGTTTGAAGACTTTGACTGAAGACTTTCTCAATTTCCTCAGTTCAATTTCTTCAGTCTGTTTGTCTTCATCCTATGTTATCCTATGATTACGCTTCCTGTACTCTGTGCCTGTCTTCATTTCATCATGATGACTATGCT